>NW_027182844.1:830000-912500 GCF_041146395.1 Eulemur rufifrons
CAGAGAGGAGAAGTTGGCATGTGTGCAGCAGGTGAAAAGTGCGGATCCTGTTTTAGTCTTAGACTGAAACAGGATCCACATTTTCTGCCCGTTCCTTTAAGAATCATTTGACTCTTCTTTCGTGAATCCACCATGGTTCTCTATAACCCGCTATGCGTGGCCCCAGGTAACTAGCTGGTTCCAAGAAGTATGCCATAGAGCTTTTGAAATAACCACTACGTGGAGAATTATTTGCCAGTTTTTGCAGCACCTTTCACCATAATTGTGACAAGGTACTTCTCTGCCTCCTTAATCCCAAGATGGCTGCCAGGGAAAAAACTATGCTGAGGCCTAGCTCACTTGGTGTTGCCGATACTTGGTACGGGAGCGTGGAATAAAACCAGTCTTTCAAGTATCATTCCACCATCCTTTTTCCATTATTTTAAAAGGCATAGCACCGTTTGCCAGTTAGCATAAGAATGAGTCACTGGAGGGGACGTTTTTGTGTGGGGTCGTGTGGTGTGTGGGGGGGGGGCAAGCCCTCTGTCAGTCCAGTGGTTTGTTTTTATTATGCCCAGAGAGGAGAAGTGGGCATGTGTGTGGCAGGTGAAAAGTGCGGATCCTGTTTCAGACTTAGACTGAAACAGGATCCGCACTTTTCAGCCCGTTCCTTTAAGACTCCTTTGATTCATTCTCAATGATGGTGGAATGGTGGTGACCTCCTGGATTCGTGCTCCTGGAGTGGAAGGCATGGGTCTCCCACTGCCCACAACCCTAGAGGTTCACTTCCCCACAAGAACGGTGGTGTGAATCCATGGAGAATCAGCGTGGGACAGAGAGAGAGAGCAAGAAAAGACTTGAGGTGATTAGGGAAATAAATCACCAAAATCTGGAGAGTGCGGGATGGCCAATAGAGAAGGGAGCACGGGACAGCTGTACCCACCTCACCAGAGAGTGGGGTGGGTTCAGCCCCACAGGAAAGCATCTTGTTCCCCCTCTGACCTCCACACCCACTCAATTGAGGATCTGCCTGAAGTCGGTGCAGAATCGCCACGGGAGATGTGGGGCTCTGCAGAGAGGAGACATTGGCAGGAGGCATTTTGGACCCTGGAGTGCTGTGCGCAGCTGACGCACCTAGCAACTGTCTCCTATACGCGGGCGGTGGGGCTGCTTTGGTCCCGGCTCTAGCAGATGCCAAACTGCCTCGTATAGGTGGGCGGCTGGATTCTCCCGGTCCCCGGCTCCTCTGGCCTCTGCCGGTCCCTGAGCATTCAACCCCAGTGACAGTGATCTGCAGACGGGCGGCCGCCATTGTCGGGGTCCACAGCCTAAACGCTGAGGAGCGATTGGGTACCGGGCGGCTTCCTGGGCGGCTCCCTTCCCTAGTCCACGGACCCTGACTAGGAGCTCCACCTTTGTGTGAACACTGAGTGCTTCCCCAGTCACGAGAGAGTAGAGCGTGGACCTTGCAGACATTGGGGTGGGGCAGACCATCGCCCGCGGGAACTGCAGTGGCTGGGGCGTTGGGCGAATGAGGGCACCGCTCCACTCTCCCTATCCACTGTCTTTCTCACAGAGAGAGACAGAAGCCACCTCGGGAGAGGAAGAGGGGCAGCCCCCCCAGCAGAGCTAGCAAAATCCTGAACAATATGTGAAGGGCTCCCCCTAGTGACAGAGGAGGCAGCTTACCTGGCACTCACAGTGTGCCCCTATCCAGACTAAAGCTGAAAGAAGGGATCTTAAGGATTCATTCAGATGGGAAGGGCTCAGCGAAGGAACTCTAGGAGTATAAAGAATCAAGCTGAAACCATGCCCTCAAAGAGGATTACTAGTTCTCCACCAATTAACACAAAGCAGATTCCAAATAGCAACATGTCACAGGAAGAATTTCAAACATGGATCATAAATACGCTGAACATTATGCAAGAAAAAATGGATAATCAACACAAAGAAACCACAAAAAAGATCCAGGACTTGGAAGAAAAATTCACCAAAGAAATTGAAATACTGAAGAAAAATCAAACTGAACTCCTGGAAATGAAAAATTTATTCAAGGAGCTACAAAACACAGTGGAAAGTCTCAAGAGCAGGGTAGATCAAACAGAAGAAAGAATCTCAGAGATCAAAGATAACACTTTCCAATTAAATAAGGCAGTCACAGAGTTAAAACAAAGAAACATGAGAAATAATCATAGTCTACAAGAAATGTGGGATTATGTGAAGAAGCCTAACGTGAGAGTTATCGGCATTCCTGAGGGTGAAGAAGACAATAAGCAAGGGTTGAATAAAGTATCTGAAGATATAATTGAGGAAAATTTCCCAGGCCTTGCCAAATCTCTAGATACACAGGTTCAAGAAGCTCAAAGAACCTCTGAGAGATTCATACCAAATAGGAAGACACCACGTCATGTAGTTATCAGACTGACCAAAATATCCACTAACGAGGCCCTTCTTCAATCTGTAAGGAGAAAGAAACAAGTAACATACAAAGGAAAGCCCATCCGAATCACGCCAGATTTCTCAACTGAAACCTTACAAGCAAGAAGAGATTGGAGCCCCATTCTCACTCTTCTGAAACAGAATAATGCCCAGCCTAGAATCCTGTACCCAGATAAGCTCAGTTTTATATATGAAGGTGAAATTAAGACATTCTCAGATAAACAAAAACTCAGAGAATTCACCAAGACAAGAGCAGCTTTCCAAGAAGTATTCAAAACAGAGTTACACGTGGTCCAGCACAAGAAGGACCCTCGAATGTAACACTAATCAAGAGATAAATATGAAAACACAGTTATCATAATGGCTCAAGAGAGAAAACAGATCAATGAAATTCAACCCAACATGAGGAACAGCAATCTGTCTCGCTTATCAGTTCTCTCATTAAATGTGAATGGATTGAATTCCCCACTCAAGAGACATGGACTGGCCCAATGGATAAAAAAGATATAAGCCAAGTATCTGCTGTCTTCAGGAAACTCATCTAACCTGCAAGGATGCATTTAGACCGAAAATAAAAGGGTGGAAATCAATATTCCAAGCAAATGGAACCCAAAAGAAAGCTGGCGTGGCAGTTCTAATCTCCGATAACGTAGTTTTTAAATCAACAAAAGTAAAGAAAGACAAAGATGGTTACTATATACTGGTGAAGGGTACAATTCAACAAGAAGACATAACTATACTTAACATATATGCACCCGATCTAGGTGCACCCAGATTCATAAAGCAAACCCTACTTGATCTGAACCAAATGATAGATAACAACACTTTAGTAGCCAGAGATTTTAACACGCCACTGACAGTTCAAGACAGATCCTCCAAACAAAAAATAAACAAAGAAATATTGGACGTAAATAGAATGCTAGAACAAATGGGCCTGACTGACATCTACAGGACATTCTACCCAAATACCACTGAATATAAGTTCTTCTCATCAGCTCATGGGACATTCTCCAAGATTGACCATATCTTAGGACATAAAGAATGTCTTAAAAAATTTAAAAATATAGAAATAATACCATGCAGCTTCTCGGATCACAGTGGAATAAAAGTAACAATGAACCCTAACAGAAATCCTCATTTCTACTCAAAGTCATGGAAGCTAAATAACCTTCTCCTGAACAATCATTTTATAAATGAAGAAATCAAGTCAGAAATCAAAAGATTCTTTGAATTAAACGACAAAGGAGATACAACTTATCAAAATCTGTGGGACACAGCTAAAGCAGTCCTGAGAGGAAAATTTATTTCCATAAATGCCTATACCAAAAAGACAGAAGACTTACAAATAGATAATCTAATGAATAGACTCAAAGAGCTGGAGAAGAAAGAAGAGACCAAACCCAAACCCAGCAGAAGGAAATTATTAAGATTAAATCAGAACTAAATGAAAAGGACCATAAGGGAGCATAAGGGAGATTAAACCAAACCATAACGGAGATTAATAAAACCAAAAGTTGGTTCTTTGAAAAAATAAACAAAATTGACACACTTCTGGCTAAACTAACCAAGAGCAGAAAAGAAAAATCTCTTGTAACCTCGATCAGGAACACGAAAGGAGTAATCACGACTGATGCCACAGAGATACATGATATCATCTATGAATTCTACAAAAATCTTTATGCACACAAATTAGAAAACCTGGAGGAAATGGACAAATTCTTATAAACACACAGCCTTCCCAGGCTCAACCAGGAAGAAATAGAATTCCTGAATAGACCGATATCTAGATCTGAAATTGAAACAGCAATAAAAAACCTTCCCCAAAAGAAAAGCCCTGGACCAGATGGGTTCACACCTGAATTCTACCATACCTACAAAGAAGAACTGGTGCCCATCGTACATAAACTATTCTCCAATATAGAGAAGGATGGGATTCTCCCCAACACTTTTTACCAAGCCAACATAATCCTGATACCAAATCCAGGAAAGGATGCAACTAAAACAGAGAACTATAGACCAATTTCTCTTATGAATATAGATGCAAAAATTCTCAATAAAATTCTAACAAATCGAATCCAAGTGCTTATCAAAAAAATAATCCATCACGACCAAGTGGGCTTCATCCCAGAGATGCAGGGATGGTTTGACATATGGGAATGTAATTCATCACATAAATAGAAGCAAAAATAAAGATCAGATGATCCTCTCAATAGATGCAGAGAAAGCATTTGACAAAATTCAACACCCTTTTATGATAAGAACACTTAACAAAATAGGCATAGATGGGGCCTATATAAAAATGATACAAGCCATATACGACAAACCCTCAGCCAACATCATACTGAATGGGGAAAAACTGAAAGCATTCCCACTTCAAACTGGAACCAGACAAGGCTTACCACTGTCTCCATTACTTTTCTACATAGTATTGGAAGTCCTTGCAAGAGCTATCAGGCAAGAGAGCAGAATCAAGGGAGTTGAAATAGGGACAGAAGAGATCAAACTCTCACTCTTTGCTGATGATATGATGTTATATCTATAAAACCCCAAGGTTTCAACCAAGAGACTCCTGGAATTGATCAATGAATTCAGTAAAGTCTCAGGATACAAAATCAATACACACAAATCAGAGGCATTCATATATGCCAATAACAGTCAAATGGAAAACCAAATTAAGGACTCAATGCCCTTCAAAATAGCAACAAAGAAAATAAAATACCTAGGAATTTATTTAACTAAGGAGGTAAAGGACCTCTATAGGGAGAACTATGAAACACTGAGGAAGGAAATTGCAGAACATGTAAATAGGTGGAAAACCATACCATGCTCATGGATCGGTAGAATCAACATTGTTAAAATGTCTATACTGCCCAAAGTTATCTACAGATTCAATGCAATCCTTATTAAATTACCAACATCTTTTTTCACAGACATAGAAAAAATAATTTTACGCTTTGTATGGAACCAGGGAAGACCCCGTTTAGCAAAAGCAATCTTAAACAACAAAAACAAAATGGGAAGTATTAATTTGCCAGACTTCAAACTATACTACAAGGCTGTGGTTCTTAAAACAGCCTGGTACTGGCACAAGTGCAGGGACACAGACCAGTGGAACAGAACAGAAAATCCCAATATAAAACCATCCTCATATAGCCATCTAATCTTTGACAAAGCAGACAAAAACATACTCTGGGGAAAAGATTCCTTATTTAATAAATGGTGCTGGGAAAACTGGATATCCACATGTAGAAGACTAAAACAGGACACATAACTCTCACCCCTCACAAAAATCAAATCACAGTGGTTAACAGACTTAAACCTAAGGTCAGAAACTATTAGAATTCTAGAAGAAAATGTAGGAAAGACTCTTACAGACATTGGCCTAGGCAAAGAATTTATGAAGAAGACCCCTAAAGCAATCACAGCAACAACAAAAATAAATAAATGGGACCTGATCAAATTAAAAAGCTTCTGCACAGCCAAAGAAACAGTCACGAGAGTAAATGGACAACCTACAGAATGGGAAAAAATTTTCGCATACTACACATCAGATAAAGGACTGATAACAAGAATCTATTTAGAACTCAGGAAAATCAGTAAGAAAAAATCAAACAACCCTATCAAAAAGTGGGCAAAGGACATAAATAGAAATTTTTCAAAAGAAGATATAAAAATGGCTAACAAACATATGAAAAAGTGTTCAACATCTCTAATCATCAGGGAAATGCAAATCAAAACCACAATGAGATATCACTTAACTCCAGTGGGAATGGCCTTTATCAAAAAGTCCCAAAACTATACATGTTGGTGTGGGTGTGGGGAGATAGGTACATTCATACACTGCTGGTGGGACTGTAAACTAGTGCAGCCCCTGTGGAAAGCAATGTGGAGATACCTTAAACAGATTCAAGTAGACCTACCATTCGATCCAGCAATTCCATTATTGGACATCTACCCAGAAGAACAAAAGTCATTCTATAAAAAAGACACCTGCACCTGAATGATTATAGCAGCACAATTCACAATCACAAAGATGTGGAAACAACCCAAATGCCCATCAATTCATGAATGGATTAGCAAAATGTGGTATATGTATACCATGGAATATTACTCAGCTATTAGAAATAATGGCGATATGGCATCTCTTTGGTTCTCCTGGAGAGAGCTGGATCCCATTCTATTAAGTGAAGTATCCCAAGAATGGAAAAATAAGCACCACATGTACTCACCAGCAAATTGGTTTCCCTGAGTGCACATTTGGGAACAACACCAATTGGGTATCGGACAGAGGTTGGGGCCGGGTGGAAGGGATGGGTGTATACCTACTTGATGAATGTGATGTGCACTGCCTGGGGAATGGACACCCTTCAAGTTCTAACTGGGGGGGATGGGGTGGGGGAGAGGAGGGGTGCACACCTACATGATGAATGTGATGTGCACTGACTAGGGAATGGACAAAATTGAAGCTCAGAATCGGGGGAAAGGGGAGGCATGGGGAATGTATATAGCCTGATCTTTTGTACCCCCATAATGAGCTAACAAACAAACAAACAAACAAAAAAGAATCGTTTGATTCATCAGCTGGGAATACACCATGGTTCTTTAAAGACCTCTATGCGTGGGCCCAGGTAACTGGCTAGTTCCAAGAAGTATGCCACAGAGCTTTTGAAATAACCACTACGTTGAGAATTATTTGCTAGTTTTTGCACCACCTTTCACCATAATTGTGATAAGGTTCGTCCGTGCCTCCTTCAACCCAAGATGGCTGGGGCGGACAAAACTATGCTGAGGCCTAGTTCACTTGGTGTTGCCGATAGTTGGTACTGGAGCCTGGCAAGAAGCCATGCTATTAAGAGTCATTCCACCATCCTTTCTCCATCATTTTAAAAGGCAGAACACCTTTTTCCAGTTATCATAAGAATGAGTTGCTGGAGGGGACGTTTTTGAGTGGGGTCGGGTGGTGCGTTGAGGGGAAGGCTCTCTGTCTGTCTGGTGGTTTGTCTTTATTATGCCCAAAGAGGAGAGGTGGGCATGTGTGTGGCAGGTGAAAAGTACGGATCCTGTTTCAGTCTTAGACTGAAACAGGATCCGCACTTTTCAGCCAGTTCCTTTACGAATCCTTTGATTCATCAGCTGGGAATCCACCATGGCTGTCGAGACCCCTCTATGTGTGGGCCCAGGTAACTGGCTAGTTCCAAGATGTATGCCGTAGAGCTTTTGAAATAACCACTACGTTGAGAATTGTTTGCCAGTTTTTGCAGCACCTTTGACCATAATTGTGATAAGGTTCATCTGTGCCTCCTTAAACCCAAGCAGGCTGCCACGGACAAAACTATGCTGAGGCCTAGCTCCCTTGGCGTACCGATACATTTTACTGGAGCCTGGCAAGAAGCCATTTTTTTTAAGTACAATTCCACCGTCTTTTCTCCATTATTTTAAAAGGCAGTGCACCTTTAGCCAGTTAGCATAAAGATGAGTCACTGGAGCGGCTTTTTGTGTGGGGTTGGGTGTGTGTGGGAGGGCAGGCCCTCTGTCAGTCCGGTGGTTTGTTTTTATTATTCCCAGAGAGGAGAAGCGGGCATGTATGTGGCAGGTGAAAACTTTGGATCCTGTTTCAGTCTGAAACAGTATCTCCGCTTTTGAGCCTGTTCCTTTTGGAATCCTTTAATTCATCAGTTGGGAATCCACCATGGTTCTCTAGACCTCCCTGAGCGTGGGCCCAGGTAACTGGCTAGTTCCAAGAAGTATGCCGCAGAGCTTTGGAAATAACCACTACATTGAGTATTATTTGCCAGTTTTTGCAGCAACTTTCACAATGATTGTGAAAAGGTTAGGCAGTGCATCCTGAAACCCAAGCTGGCTTCCACAGAAAAAACTACGGTTAGGCCAATCTCCCTTGGAGTTGCCGATAATTGGTACTGGTCCGTGGCAAGAAGCCATTCCTTTAAGTATCATTCCACCTTCCTTTCACAACTATTTTAAAAGGCAGAGCACCTATTGCCATTTAGCTTAAGGATGAGTCGCTGGAGGAAACGTTTTTGTGTGGGGTGGGAGAGGCAGAGCCAGGCCCTCTGTCAGTCCAGTGGTTTGTTTTTATTATCCCCGGAGAGGAGAAGTGGACATGTGTGTGGCAAGTGAAAAGTGTGGATCCTGTTTCAGTCTTAGACTGATACAGGATCGGCACTTTTCATCCTGTTCCTTTAAGAATCCTTTGCTTCATCAGCTGGGAATCCACCATAGTTCTCTACACCCCACTATGTGTGGGCCCACTTAACAGGCTAGTTCAAAGAAGTATGCCACAGAGCATTTGAAATAACCACTACCATGGAAATTATTTGCCAGCTTTTCCAGCACTTTTACCATAATTTTGATAAGGTTCATTTGTGCTTCCTTAAACCCTAGATGGCTTCCATGGACAAACCTATACTGAGGGTTCTCTCGCTTGGTGTTGCCAATACTTGGTACGGGAGTCTGACAAGAATCCAGTCTTTTAATTATCATTGCACCATCCTTTCTCCCTTATATTAAAAGGTGAGCAACTTTCGGCAGTTAGCATAAGGATGAGTCAACGGAGGGGATGTTTTTGGGTGGGATCGGGGTGGTTTGGGGGACAGTCCCTCTGTCAGTCTGGTTGTTTGTGTTTATTATGCCCAGACAGGGAAGTGGATATATTTGTGGCAGGTGAAATGTGCGGATCCTGTTTCAGTTAGACTGAAACAGTATCCGCACTTTTCAGCTGGTTCCATTAGAAATCCTTTGATTCATCAGCTGGGAATCCACCATGGTTCCTTAGAACCCTCCATGCATGGGCCCATGAACTGGCCTGTACCAAGATGTATGCTGCACAGCTTTTGAGATAAACACTACGTGTAGAATTATTTGCCAGTTTCTGCAGCACATATCACCATAATTGTGATAAGGATCGTCTGTGCCTCCTTAAACACAAGATGGCTGCCACGGAGAAAACTATGCTGAGGCCTAGGTCACTTGGATTTCACGACACTTGTTACTGGAGGCTGGAAGGAGGCCATTCTTTTAAGTATCATTCCACCATACTTTCCCCATTATTTTAAAATGCACGGAAACCTTTGCAAGTTAGCATAATAATTAGTAGCTGGAGGGGACATTTTTATTTGTGGGGTCGGTGTGGGTGGGGGGCGCAGGCCCTCTGTCAGTTCGCTGGATTGTTTTTATTTTCCCCAGACCGGAGAAGTGGGCATGTGTGTGGCAGGTGAAAAGTTCGGATCCCGTTTCTGTCTTAGACTGAAACAGAAACCGCACTTTTCACCCCGTTCCATTAAGAATCCCTTGCTTCATCAGCTGGGAATCCACCATGGGCCTCTAGACTGCTCTATGCGTGGGCCCAGTTAACTGGCTAGTTCAAAGAATTATGCCGCAGAGCTTTTCAAGTAACCACTACCATGAGAATTACTTGACCGCTTTTGCAGCACCTTTCACCATAATTGTGATAAGGTTCATCTGTGCCTCCTTAAACCCAAGATGGCTGCCAGGGACAAACGTGTGCTGAGGCCTAGGTGACTTGCTGTTGCGAATACTTGGTATGGGAGTCTGGCAATAAGCCAGTCTTTTAGGTATAATTCCACCATTCTATCTCCATTATTTTAAAAGGCAGAGGACGTATTGCCAGATAGCATAAGGATCAGTCGCTGGAGGGCACGATTTTGTGTGGGGTGGTGGGGGGCGGGGGCAGGCCATCTGTCAATCCGATGGGTTGTTTTTGTTATCCCTAGAGAGGAGAAGTGGGCATGTGTGTTGCAGGCAAAAAGTCAGAATCCTGTTTCAGTCAGGATCTGCACTTTTCAGCCTGTTCCTTTAAGAATCCTTAGATTCATCACCTTGGAATCCACCATGGTTCTCTAGACCCCTCTATGCGTGGGCCCAGGTAACTGGCTTCTTCCAAGAAGTATGCCACAGAGCTTTTGAATTAAACAGTACGTTGAGAATTATTTGCCGGGTTTTCAGCACGTTTCACCATAATTATGATAAAGTTTGTATGTGCCTCCTTAAACCCAACATGGCTGCCACGGGCATAACTATGCTGAGGCGTAGCTGACTTGGTGTTGCCTATTTTTGTTAGTGGAGACTGACAAGAAGCCATTCTTCTAAGTATCACTCCACCGTCCTTTCTCCATTGTTTAAAAATGCAGGGAAATTTTGCAAGTTAGCATAATAATTAGTAGCTGGAGGGGAATTTTTTTGGGGGGGATCTGCGTGGGTGGAAGGGGGGCAGGCCCTTTGTCAGTTCGCTGGTTTGTTTTTATTATCCCCAGAGAGGAAAAGTGGGCATGTGTGTGGCAGGTGAAAAGTGTGCGTCCTGTTTCAGTCTTAGACAGACACAGGATCTGCACTTTTCACCCCGTTCCATTAAGAATCCTTTGCTTCATCAGCTGGGAATCCACCATGGTTCTCTAGACCCCTCTTTTAGTGCACACAGAAAACTGCCTGGTTCCAAGAAGTTTTCCTCAGAGCTTTTGAAATAACCACTACTATGGAAATTATTTGCCAGCTTTTCCAGCACTTTTACCATAATTTTGATAAGGTTCATCTGTGCTTCCTAAAACCCTAGATGGCAGCCACGGACAAACCTATGCTGACACCTAGGTCACTTCCTGTTGCCAATAATTGGTATGGGAGTCTGGCAAAAGGCCAGTATTTTAAGTATAATTCCACCATCCTATCTTCATTATTTTAAAACGCAGAGGACCTTTCGCCAGATAGCATAAGGATGAGTCGCTGGAGGGGACCTTTTTGTGTACAGTGTTGGGGGGCGGGGGAGGACATCTGTCAATCCGATTGATTGTTTTTATTATCCCTAGAGAGGAGAAGTGGGCATGTGTGTTGCAGGCAAAAAGTGCATATAGTGTTTCAGTCTCAGACTGAAACAGGATCCGCACTTTTCAGCCTGTTCCTTTAAGAATCCTTTGATTCATCACCTGGGAATCCATCATGGTTCTCTAGACCCCTCTATGCGTGGGCCCAGAAAACTGCCGGGTTCCAAGAAGTATTCCACAGAGCTTTTGAAAAAACCACTACGTTGAGAATTATTTGCCAGGTTTTGCAGCACCTTTCATCATAATTGTCATAAGGTTCGTCTCGAGATGGCTGCCATGGACAAAACTATGCTGAGGCCGAGCTCACTTTGTGTGGCCGTTCCTTGGTACTGGAGACTGGAAAGAATACATTCTTTTAAGTATCATTTCACCATCCTTCTCCACTATTTTAAAAGTCAGAGCACCTTTTGGTAGTTAGAATAACAAGGAGTCGCTGGACGGGAAGTTTTTATGTGGGGTCTGGGGGCTGGTGCGGCAAGCCCTCCGCCAGTTCTGTGGTTTCTTTTTATTATCCCCAGAGAGGAGAAGTGGGCATGTGTTTGGCAGGTGAAAAGTGCAGATCCTGTTTCAGAGTATGAAACAGGATCCGCATGTTCATCCTGTTCCTTTAAGAATCCTTTGCTTCATCAGCTGGGAATCCACCATAGTTCTCTACACCGCACTATGCGTGGGCCCAGTTAACTGGCTAGTTCAAAGAAGTATGCCGCAGAGCTTTTGAAATAACCACTACCATGAGAATTATTTAACAGCTTTCGCAGCACCTTTTATTATAATTGTTATAAGGTTCATCTGTGTCTCCTTAAACCCAAGATGGCTGCCATGGACAAACCTATGCTGAGGCCTACATCACTTGCTGTTGCCAATATTTGGTATGGGAATCTGGCAATAAGCCAGTCTTTTAGGTATAATTCTACCATCCTATCTCCAGTTTTTTAAAAGGCTTATGACCTTTCACCAGATAGCATAAGGACGAGTCGCTGGAGCAGACTATTTTGTGTGGGGTGGTGGGGGCCGGGGGCAGGGCATCTGTAAATCCGATGGGCTGTTTTTGTTATCCCTAGAGATGAGAAGGGCGAATGTGTGTTGCAGGCAAAATGTGCGGATCCTGTTTCACACTTAGACTGAAACAGGATCTGCACTTTTGAGCCTGTTCCTTTAAGAATCCTTTGATTCATCACCTGGGAATCCACCATGGTTCTCTAGACCTCTCTTTGCATGGGCACAGGTAACTGGCTTGTTCCAAGAAGTATGCGACAGAGCTTTTGAATTAACCAGTACTTTTAGAATTGTCAGGTTTTTAGCATGTTTAACCGTAATTGTGATAACGTTTGAATGTGCCTCCTTAAACCCAAGATGGCTGCCACGGATATAAATATGCTGAGGCATAGCTGACTTGTTGATGCCTATTTTTGTTAGTGGAGACTGACAAGAAGACATTCTTCTAAGTATCATCCCACCATCATTTTTCCATTGCGTAAAAATGGAGGGAAATTTTGCAAGTTAGTATTATAATTAGATGTTGGGTACGTATTTTTTTTTCTTTTTTTGTGGGGTAGGAGTGGATGGGCGTTTCAGGCCCTCTGTGAGTTCGCTGGTTTTCTTTTATTATCCCCAGAGAGGACAAGTGGGCATGTGTTTGGCAGGTGAAAAGTGTGGATTCTATTTCAGAGAATTAAACAGGATCCACATGGTCATCCCATTCCTTTAAGAATCCTTTGCTTCATCAGCTGGGAATCCACCATGGTTCTATATACTCCTCTATGCGTTGGCACAGGTAACTGGCTTGTTCCAAGAAGTATGCCGCAGAGCTTTTCAATTAACCAGTACGTTGAAAATTATTTGCAGGTTTTCAGCATTTCACCCTAATTGTAATAACGTTTGTATGTGCCTCCTGAAACCCAAGATGGCTGCCACGGACATAACTATGCTGAGGTGTAGCCGACTTGGTGTTGCCTATTTTTGTCAGCGGAGACTAACAAGAAGCCATTCTAAGTATAAGCCCACCGTCATTTTTCCATTGTTAAAAAATGCAGGGAAATTTTGCAAGTTAGCTTTATAATTAGTAGCTGGAGGGTACGTTTTTTTTTTTTTTTCCGTCGGGTCGGTGTCAATGGGGGGGTCAGGCCCTCTATAAATTTGCTGGTTTGTTTTTATTATCCCCAGAGAGGGGAAGTCGGCATTTGATGGCAGCTGAAAAGTGCGGATACTCTTTCAGAGAATTAAACAGCATTCGCATGGTCATCCCGTTCCTTTAAGAATCCTGGAAGGGCGCGGTGGCTCACGCCTGTAATCCTAGCACTCTGGGAGGCCGAGGCGGGTGGATCGCTCGAGGTCAGGAGTTCGAGACCAGCCTGAGCAAGAGCGAGACCCCGTCTCTACTAAAAATAGAAAGACATTATATGGACAACTAAAAATCTATATAGAAAAAGTTAGCCGGGCATAGTGGCGCATGCCTGTAGTCCCAGCTACTCGGGAGGCTGAGGCAGTAGGATCGTTTAAGCTGAGGAGTCTGAGGTTGCTGTGAACTAAGCTGACGCCACGGCACTCACTCTAGCCTGGGCAACAAATTGAGACTCTGTCTCAAAAAAAAAAAAAAAAAAAAAAAAAAAAAAAAAAAAAAAGAATCCTTTGCTTCATCAGCTGGGAATCCACCATGGTTCTATATACTCCTCTATGCGTGGGCACAGGTACCTGGCTTGTTCCAAGAAGTATGCCGCAGAGCTTTTCAATTAACCAGTACGTTGAAAATTATTTGCAGGTTTTCAGCGTTTCACCATAATTGTGATAAGGTTTGTATGTGCCTGCTGAAACCAAAGATGGCTGCCACGGACATAACTATGCTGAGGCGTAGCTCACTTGGTGTTTCCTATTTTTGTCAGTGGAGACTGACAAGAAGCCATTCTTCTAAGTATCATCCCACCATGATTTTTCCATTGTTTAAAAATGCAGGGAAATTGTGAAAGTTAGCATTATAATTAGTAGCTGGAGGGTACTATTTTTTTTTTTGTGGTGTCGGTGTGGATGGGGGTGCAAGGCCCTCTAGATGTTCGCTGGTTTGTTTTTATTATCCCCAGAGAGGAGAAGTGGGCATGTTGTTGGCAGGTGAAAAGTGCGGATTCTGTTTCAAAGAATTAAACAGGATCCGCATGGTCATCCGCTTTCTTTAAGTATCCTTTGCTTCATCAGCTGGGAAACCACCATGGTTCTATATACTCCCGTATGGGTGGGCACAGGTGACTGGCTTGTTCCAAGAAGTATGCCACAGAGGTTTTCAAATAAAAAGTACATTGAAAATTATTTGCAGGTGTTCAGCGTTTCATCATAATTGCGACAACGTTTGTATGTGCCTTGAAACCCAAGATGGCTGCCACAGACATAACTATGCCGAGGCGTAGCTGACTTGGTTTTGCCGATTTTTGTTAGCGGAGACTGACAAGAAGCCATTCTTCTAAGTATCATGCCGCCATCATTTTTCAGTTGGTTAAAAATGAAGGGAAATTTAGGAACTTAGCATTATAATTAGTAGCTGGAGGGTACGGGTTTTTTTGTGTGTGTGGTCGATGTGGATGGGGGGCGTCAGGCCCTCTGTCAGTTCGCTGGTTAGTTTTTATTATCCCCAGAGAGGAGAAGTGGGCATGTGTTTGGCAGGTGAAAAGGGCGTATTCTGTTTCAGAGAATTAACGATGATCCCCATGGTCATCCCGTTCCTTTAATAATCCTTTACTTCATTAGCTGGAAATCCACCATGGTTCTATATACTCCTCTTTGCGTGGGAACAGGTAACTGGCTTGTTCCAAGAAGTATGCTGGAGAGTTTTCAAATTAACCAGTACGTTGAAAATTATTTGCAGGTGTTCAGCGTTTCACCATAATTTTGATAACGTTTGTATGTGCCTCCTGAAACCCAAGAAGGCTGCGACGGACATAACTATGCTGAGGAGTAGCTGACTTGGTGTTGCCTATTTTTGTTAGTGGAGACAGACAAGAAGCCATTGTTCTAAGTATTATCCCACCACCATTTTTCCATTGTTTTAAAATGCAGGGAAATTTTGCAAGTTAGCATTATAATTAGTAGCTGGAGGGCACGGTTTTTTTTGTGTGTGGTCGATGTGGATGGGGGGGGTCAGGCCCTCTGTCAGTTCGCTGGTTAGTTTTTATTATCCCCAGAGAGGAGAAGTGGGCATGTGTTTGGCAGGTGAAAAGGGCGGATTCTGTTTCAGAGAATTAACGATGATCCCCATGGTCATCCCGTTCCTTTAATAATCCTTAACTTCATCAGCTGGAAATCCACCATGGTTCTATATACTCCTCTTTGCGTGGGAACAAGTAACTGGCTTGTTCCAAGAAGTATGCCGCAGAGCTTTTCAATTAACCACTACGTTGAAAATTATTTGCAGGTGTTCAGCGTTTCACCATAATTGTGATAACGTTTGTTTGTGCCTCCTGAAACCCAAGAAGGCTGCGACGGACATAACTATGCTGCGGAGTAGCTGACTTGGTATTGCCTATTTTTGTTAGTGGAGACTGACAAGAATCCATTCTTCTAAGTATCATCCCACCACCATTTTTCCATTGTTTTAAAATGCAGGGAAATTTTGCAAGTTAGTATTATAATTAGTAGCTGGAGGGTACTTTTTTTTTTGTGGGGTCGGTGTGGATGGGGGTGCAAGGCCCTCTAGATGTTCGCTGGGTTGTTTTTATTATCCCCAGAGAGGAGAAGGGGCATGTTGTTGGTAGGTGAAAAGTGCGGATTCTGTTTCAAAGAATTAAACAGGATCCGCATGGTCATCCGCTTCCTTTAAGAATCCTTTGCTTCATCAGCTGGGAAACCACCATGTTTCTATATACTCCCGTATGGGTGGGGACAGGTTACTGGCTTGTTCCAAGAAGTATGCCACAGAGCTTTTCAAATAAAAAGTACATTGAAAATTACTTGCAGGTGTTCAGCGTTTCATCATAATTTCGACAACGTTTGTATGTGCCTTGAAACCCAAGTTGGCTTCCACAGACATAACTATGCTGAGGCGTAGCTGACTTGGTTTTGCCGATTTTTGTTAGTGGAGACTGACAAGAAGCCATTCTTCTAAGTATCATGCCGCCATCATTTTTCCGTTGGTTAAAAATTAAGGGAAATTTTGGAAGTTAGCATTATAATTAGTAGCTGGAGGGTACGGTTTTTTTTTGTGTGTGTGGTCGATGTGGATGGGGGGGTCAGGCCCTGTGTCAGTTAGCTGGTTAGTTTTTATTATAACCAGAGAGGAGAAGTGGGCATGTGTTTGGCAGGAGAAAAGGGCGGATTCTGTTTCAGATAATTAACGATGATCCCCATGGTCATCCCGTTCCTTTAATAATCCTTTACTTCATCAGCTGGAAATCCACCATGTTTCTATATACTCCTCTTTGCGTGGGAACAGGTAACTGGCTTGTTCCAAGAAGTATGCCGCAGAGCTTTTGAATTAACCACTACGTTGAAAATTATTTGCAGGTGTTCAGCGTTTCACCATAATTGTCATAACGTTTGTTTGTGCCTCCTGAAACCCAAGATGGCTACCACGAACATAACTATGCTGAGGTGTAGCTGATTTGATTTTGCCTATTTTTGTTAGTGGAGACTGACAAGAATCCATTCTTCTAAGTATCATCTCACCATCATTTTTCCATTGTTTAAAAATGCAGGAAAATTTTGCAAGTTAGCATTATAATTAATAGCTGGAGGCTACGGTGGTTTTTTTTTTTTTTTCCTGCGGGGTCGGTGTGGATATGTTGGTCAGGCCCTCTGTCAGTTCGCTGGTTTGTTTTTCTTATCCCCAGAAAGGAGAAGTGGGTATTAGTATGGCAGGTGAAAACTGCGGATCTGTTTCAGAGAATTAAACAGGATCCGCATGGTAATCCCGTTCCTTTAAGAATCCTTTGCTTCATGAGCTGGGAATCCACCATGGTTCTATATTCTTCCCTATGCGTGGGCACAGGAAACTGGCTTGTTCCTAGAAGTATGCCTCAGAGCTTTTCAATTAACCAGTATGTTGAAAATCCTTTGCAGGTTTTCAGCGTTTCACCATAATTGTGATAACGTGTGTATGTGTCACCTGAAACCCAATATCGCTGCCAAGGACATAAGTACGCTGAAGCGTACCTGACTTCGTGTTGCCTGCTTTTGTCAGTGGAGACTGACAAGAAGCCATTCTTCTAAGTATCATGCCACCACCATTTTTCCATTGTTTAAAAATGCAGGGAAATTTTGCAAGTTAGCATTACAATTAGTAGCTGGAGGGTACTTTTTTTTTTTGTGGGGTCAGTGTGCATGGGTTGGTCAGGCCATCTGTCAATTCACTGGTTTGTTTTTATTATCCTCAGAGACGAGAAGTGGGCATGTGTTTGGCAGGTGAAAAGTGCGGATTCTGTTTCAGAGAATTAAACAGGATCCGCATGGTCATCTCATTCCTTTAACAATCCTTTGCTTCATCAGCTGGGATTCCACCATGTTTCTATATACTCCTCTATGCGTGGACACAGGTACCTGGCTTGTTCCAAGAAGTATGCGGCAGAGCTTTTCAATTAACCACTACGTTGAAAATTATTTGCAGGATTTCAGCGTTTCACCATAATTTTGATAACGTTTGTATGTGCCTCCTGAACCCCAAGAAGGCTGCGACGGACTTAACTATGCTGAGGAGTAGCTGACTTGGTGTTGCCTATTTTTGTTAGTGGAGACTGACAAGAAGCCATTCTTCTAAGTATCATCCCACCACCATTTTTCCATTGTTTTAAAATGCAGGGAAATTTTGCAAGTTAGCATTATAATTAGTAGCTGGAGGGTACGGTGTTTTTTTGTGTGTGGGTGATGTGGATGCGGGGGTCAGGCCCTCTGTCAGTTCGCTGGTTAGTTTTTATTATAACCAGAGAGGAGAAGTGGGCATGTGTTTGGCAGGAGAAAAGGGCGGATTCTGTTTCAGAGAATTAATGATGATCCCCATGGTCATCCCGTTCCTTTAATAATCCTTTACTTCATCAGCTGGAAATCCACCATGGTTCTATATAATCCTCTTTGCGTGGGAACAGGTAAGTGGCTTGTTCCAAGAAGTATGCCGCAGAGCTTTTCAAGTAACCACTATGTTGAAAATTATTTGCAGGTGTTCAGCGTTTCACCATAATTGTGATAACGTTTGTTTGTGCCTCCTGAAACCCAAGAAGGCTGCGACGGACATAACGATGCTGAGGCGTAGCTGACTTGGTTTTGCCTATTTTTGTTAGTGGAGACTGACAAGAATCCATTCTTCTAAGTATCATCCCACCACCATTTTTCCATTGTTTTAAAATGCACTGAAATTTTGCAAGTTAACATTATAATTAGTAGCTGGAGGGTACAGTTCTTTTTGTGTGTGGTCGATGTGGATGGGTCGGTCAGGCCCTCTGTCAGTTCGCTGGTTTGTTTTTATTATCCCCAGAGAGGAGAAGTGGGTATTAGTATGGCAGGTGAAAACGGAGGATCTGTTTCAGAGAATTAAACAGGGTCCGCATGGTAATCCCGTTCATTTAAGAATCCTTTGCTTCATGAGCTGGGAATCCACCATGGTTCTATGTACTTCTCTATGCGTGGGCACAGGAAACTGGCTTGTTCCAAGAAGTATACCTCAGAGCTTTTCAATTAACCAGTATGTTGAAAATCCTTTGCAGGTTTTCAGTATTTCACCATAATTGTGATAACGTGTGTATGTGCCTACTGAAACCAAATATGGCTGCTACGGACATAAATATGCTGAGGCGTAGCTGACTTGGTGTTGCCTATTTTTGTCAGTGGAGACTGACAAGGAGCCATTCTTCTAAGTATCATCCCACCATGATTTCTCCATTGTTTAAAAATGCAGGAAAATTTTGCAAATTGGCATTATAATTAGTAGCTGGAGGGTACCTTCTTTTTTTGTGGGGTCGGTCAGGAAGGGTGTTCAGGCCCTCTGTCAGATCGCTGGTTTGTTTTTATTATCCCCAGAGAAGAGTAGTGGGCATGTGTTTGGCAGGTGAAAAGTGCGGATTCTGTTTCAGAGAATTAAACAGGATCCGCATGGTCATCTCATTCCTTTAAGAATCCTTTGCTTGATCAGCTGAGATTCCACCATGTTTCTATATACTCCTCTATGTGTGGGCACTGACACCTGGCTTGTTCCAAGAAGTATGCTGGAGAGTTTTCAAATTAACCAGTACGTTGAAAATTATTTGCAGGTTTTCAGCGTTTCACCATAATTTTGATAACGTTTGTATGTGCCTCCTGAAACCCAAGAAGGCTGCGACGGACACAAATATGCTGAGGAGTAGCTGACTTGGTGTTGCCTATTTTTGTTAGTGGAGACAGAGAAGAAGCCATTCTTCTAAGTATCATCCCACCACCATTTTTCCATTGTTTTAAAAGGCAGGGAAATTTTGCAAGCTAGCATTATAATTAGTAGCTGGAGGGTACTTTTTTTTTTGTGGCGTCGGTCAGGATGGGTGTTCAGGCCCTCTGTCATATCGCTGGTTTGTTTTTATTATCCCCAGAGAAGAGTAGTGGGCATGTGTTTGGCAGGTGAAAAGGGCGTATTCTGTTTCAGAGAACTAACGATGATCCCCATGGTCATCCCGTTCCTTTAATAATCCTTTACTTCATCAGCTGGAAATCCACCATGGTTCTATATACTCCTCTTTGCGTGGGAACAGGAAACTGGCTTGTTCCAAGAAGTATGCCGCAAAGCTTTTCAATTAACCAGTTCGTTGAAAATTATTTGCAGGTGTTCAGCGTTTCACCATAATTGTGATAACGTTTGTTTGTGCCTCCTGAAACCCAAGAAGGCTGCGACGGACATAACTATGCTGAGGAGTAGCTTACTTGGTGTTGCCTATTTTTGTTAGTGGAGACTGACAAGAAGCCACTCTTGTAAGTATCATCCCACCACCATTTTTCCATTGTTTTAAAAGGCAGGGAAATTTTGCAAGTTAGCATTATAATTAGTAGCTGGAGGGTACGGTTTTTTGTGTGTGTGTGGTCGATGTGGATGGGGGGATCAGGCCCTCTGTCAGTTCGCTGGTTAGTTTTTATTATCCTCAGAGAGGAGAAGTGGGCATGTGTTTGGCAGGTTAAAAGTTCGGATTCTGTTTCAGAGAATGAAACAGGATCCGCATGCTCATCCCGTTCCTTTAGGAAACTTTTGCTTCATCAGCTGGGAATCCACCATGGTTCTGTATACTCCTCTTAGCGTGGGAACAGGTAACTGGCTTGTTCCAAGAAGTATGCCGCAGAGCTTTTCAATTAACCACTACGTTGAAAATTATTTGCAGGTGTTGAGCGTTTCACCATAATTGTGATAACGTTTGTTTGTTCTTCCTGAAACCCAAGAAGGCTGCGACAGACATAACTATGCTGAGGAGTAGCTGACTTGGTGTTGCCTATTTTTGTTAGTGGAGACTGACAAGAAGCCATTCTTCTAAGTATCATCCCTCCACCATTTTTCCATTGTTTTAAAATGCAGGGAAATTTTGCAAGTTAGCATTATAATTAGTAGCTGGAGGGTACGGTTTTTTTTGTGTGTGTGGGCGATGTGGATGGGGGGGTCAGGCCCTCTGTCAGTTCGCTGGTTAGTTTTTATTATCCCCAGAGAGGAGAAGTGGGCATGTGTTTGGCAGGTGAAAAGGGCGGATTCTGTTTCAGAGAATTAACGACGATCCCCATGGTCATCCCGTTCCTTTAATAACCCTTTACTTCATCAGCTGGAAATCCACCATGGTTCTATATACTCCTCTTTGCGTGGGAACAGGTAACTGGCTTGTTCCAAGAAGTATGCCGCAGAGCTTTTCAATTAACCACTACGTTGAAAATTATTTGCAGGTGTTCAGCGTTTCAACATAATTGTGATAACGTTTGTTTGTGCCTCCTGAAACCCAAGATGGCTGCCACGAACATAACTATGCTGAGGCGTAGCTGACTTGGTTTTGCCTATTTTTGTTAGTGGAGACTGACAAGCATCCATTATTCTAAGTGTCTTCTCACCATCATTTTTCCATTGTTTAAAAATGCAGGAAAATTTTGCAAGTTAGCATTATAATTAGTAGCTGGAGGCTACGGTGTTTTTGTTTTTTTTTTCCTGTGGGGTCGGTGTCGATGTGTTGGTCAGGCCCTCTGTCAGTTCGCTGGTTTGTTTTTATTATCCCCAGAGAGGAGAAGTGTGTATTACTATGGCAGGTGAAAACTGTGGATCTGTTTCAGAGAATTAAACAGGATCCGCATGGTAATCCCGTTCCTTTAAGACTCCTTTGCTTCATGAGCTGGGAATCCACCATGGTTCTATATACTTCTCTATGCGTGGGCACAGGAAACTGGCTTGTTCCAAGAAGTATGCCTCAGAGCTTTTCAATTAACCAGTATGTTGAAAATCCTTTGCAGGTTTTCAGCGTTTCACCATAATTGAGATAACGTGTGTATGTGCCTACTGAAACCAAATATGGCTGTTATGGACATAACTATGCTGAGGCGTAGCTGACTTGGTGTTGCCTATTTTTGTCAGTGGAGACTGACAAGGAGCCATTCTTCTAAGTATCATCCCACCATCATTTCTCCATTGTTTAAAAATGCAGGGAAATTTTGCAAATTGTCATTATAATTAGTAGCTGGAGGGTACTTTTTTTATTTGTGGGGTTGGTCAGGATGGGTGTTGAGGCCCTCTGTCAGAGCGCTGGTTTGTTTTTATTATCCCCAGAGAAGAGTAGTGGGCATGTGTTTGGCAGGTGAAAAGAGCGGATTCTGTTTCAGAGAATTAAACAGGATCCGCATGGTCATCTCATTCCTTTAAGAATCCTTTGCTTCATCAGCTGGGATTCCACCATGTTTCTATATACTCCTCTATGCGTGGGCACTGGTACCTGGCTTGTTCCAAGAAGTATGCTGGAGAGTTTTCAAATTAACCAGTACGTTGAAAATTATTTGCAGGTTTTCAGCGTTTCACCATAATTTTGATAACGTTTGTATGTGCCTCCTGAAACCCAAGAAGGCTGCGACGGACATAACTATGCTGAGGAGTAGCTCACTTGGTGTTGCCTATTATTGTTAGTGGAGACAGACAAGAAGCCATTCTTCTAAGTATCATCCCACCACCATTTTTCCATTGTTTTAAAAGGCAGGGAAATTTTGCAAGCTAGCATTATAATTAGTAGATGGAGGGTACGGTTTTTTTGTGTGTGTGGTCGATGTGGATGGGGGCGTCAGGCCCTCTTTCAGTTCGCTGGTTAGTTTTTATTATCCCCAGAGAGGAGAAGTGGGCATGTGTTTGGGAGGTGAAAAGGGCGGATTCTGTTTCAGAGAATTAACGATGATCCCCATGGTCATCCCGTTCCTTTAATAATCCTTTACTTCATCAGCTGGAAATCCACCATGGTTCTATATACTCCTCTTTGCGTGGGAACAGGTAACTGGCTTGTTCCAAGAAGTATGCCGCAGAGCTTTTCAATTAACCACTACGTTGAAAATTATTTTCAGGTGTTCAGCGTTTCACCATAATTGTGATAACGTTTGTTTGTGCCTCCTGAAACCCAAGAAGGCTGCGACGGACATAACTATGCTGAGGCGTAGCTGACTTGGTTTTGCCTATTTTTGTTAGTGGAGACTGACAAGAATCCATTCTTCTAAGTATCATCTCACCATCATTTTTCCATTGTTTAAAAATGCAGGAAAATTTTGCAAGTTAGCAATATAATTAGTAGCTGGAGGCTATGGTGTTGTTTTTTTTTTTTTTCCCGTGGGGTAGGTGTGGATGTGTTGGTCAGGCCCTCTGTCAGTTCGCTGGTTTGTTTTTATTATCCCCAGAGAGGAGAAGTGGGTATTAGTATGGCACGTGAAAACTGCGGATCTGTTTCAGAGAAATAAACAGGATCCACATGGTAATCCCGTTCTTTTAAGAATCCTTTGCTTCATGAGCTGGGAATCCACCATGGTTCTATATACTTCTCTATGCGTGGGCACAGGAAACTGGCTTGTTCCAAGAAGTATGCCTCAGAGCTTTTCAATTAACCAGTATGTTGAAAATCCTTTGCAGGTTCAGCGTTTCACCATAATTATGATAACGTGTGTATGTGCCTGCTGAAACCAAATATGGCTGCTACGGACATAACTATGCCGAGGCGTAGCTGACTTGGTGTTGCCTACTTTTGTCAGTGGAGACTGACAAGAAGCCATTCTTCTAAGTATCATCCCACCATCATTTCTCCATTGTTTAAAAATGCAGGGAAATTTTGCAATTTGGCATTTTAATTAGTAGCTGGAGGGTGCTTTTTTTTTTGTGGGGTCGGTCAGGATGGGTGTTCAGGCCCTCTGTCAGATCGCTGGTTTGTTTTTATTATCCCCAGAGAAGAGTAGTGGGCATGTGTTTGCCAGGTGAAAAGGGCGGATTCTGTTTCAGAGAATTAACGATGATCCCCATGGTCATCCCGTTCCTTTAATAATCCTTTACTTCATCAGCTGGAAATCCACCATGGTTCTATATACTCCTCTTTGCGTGGGAACAGGAAACTGGCTTGTTCCAAGAAGTATGCCGCAGAGCTTTTCAATTAACCAGTACGTTGAAAATTATTTGCAGGTGTTCAGCGTTTCACCATAATTGTGATAACGTTTGTTTGTGCCTCCTGAAACCCAACAAGGCTGCGACGGACATAACTATGCTGAGGAGTAGCTTACTTGGTGTTGCCTATTTTTGTTCGTGGAGACTGACAAGAAGCCATTCTTCTAAGTATCATCCCACCACCATTTTTCCATTGTTTTAAAATGCAGGGAAATTTTGCAAGTTAGCATTATAATTAGTAGCTGGAGGGTACGGTTTTTTTTGTATGTGTGGTCGATGTGGATGGGGGGATCAGGCCCTCTGTCAGTTCGCTGGTTAGTTTTTATTATCCCCAGAGAGGAGAAGTGGGCATGTGTTTTGCAGGTGAAAAGGGCGGATTCTCTTTCAGAGAATTAACGATGATCCCCATGGTCATCCCGTTCCTTTAATAATTCTTTACTTCATCAGCTGGAAATCCACCATGGTTCTATATACTCCTCTTTGCGTGGGAAGAGGTACCTGGCTTGTTCCAAGAAGTATGCCTCAGAGCTTTTTAATTAACCAGTACGTTGAAAATTATTTGCAGGTGTTCAGCGTTTCACCATAATTGTGATAACTTTGTTTGTGCCTCCTGAAACCCAAGAAGGCTGCGACGGACATAACTATGCTGAGGAGTAGCTGACTTGGTTTTGCCTATTTTTGTTAGTGGAGACTGACAAGAATCCATTCTTCTAAGTATCATCTCACCATCATTTTTCCATTGTTTTAAAATGCAGGAAAATTTTGCAAGTTAGCATTATAATTAGTAGCTGGAGGCTACGGTGATTTTTTTTTTTTTTCCTGTGGGGTCGGTGTGGATGTGTTCGTCAGGCCCTCTGTAAGTTCGCTGGTTTGTTTTTATTATCCCCAGAGAGGAGAAGTAGGTATTAGTATGGCAGGTGAAAAATGCGGATCTGTTTCAGAGAATTAAACAGGATCCGCATGGTAATCCCGTTCCTTTAAGAATCCTTTGCTTAATGAGCTGGGAATCCACCATGGTTCTATATACTTCTCTATGCGTGGGCACAGGAAACTGGCTTGTTCCAAGAAGTATGCCTCAGAGCTTTTCAATTAACCAGTATGTTGAAAATCCTTTGCAGGTTTTCAGCGTTTCACCATAATTGTGATAACGTGTGTATGTGCCTACTGAAATCAAATATGGCTGCTACGGACATAACTATGCTGAGGCGTAGCTCACTTGGTGTTGCCTATTTTTGTTAGTGGAGACAGACAAGAAGCCATTCTTCTAAGTATCATCCCACCACCATTTTTCCATTGTTTTAAAATGCAGGGAAATTTTGCAAGTTAGCATTATAATTAGTACCTGGAGGGTACGGTTTTTATTGTTTGTCGTCGATGTGGATGGGGGTTCAGGCCCTCTGTCAGTTCGCTGGTTAGTTTTTATTATCCCCAGAGAGGAGAAGTGGGCATGTGTTTGGCAGGTGAAAAGGGCGGATTCTGTTTCAGAGAATTAACGATGATTCCCATGGTCAGCCCGTTCCTTTAGTAATCCTTTACTTCATCAGCTGGAAATCCACCATGGTTCTATATACTCCTCTTTTCCTCGGAACAGGTAACTGGCTTGTTCCAAGAAGTATGCCGCAGAGGTTTTCAATTAACCACTACTTTGAAAATTATTTGCAGGTGTTCAGCGTTTCACCATAATTGTGAAAACGTTTGTTTGTGCCTCCTGAAGCCCAAGATGGCTGCCACGAACATAACTATGCTGAGGCGTAGCTGACTTGGTTTTGCCTATTTTTGTTAGTGGAGACTGACAAGAATCCATTCTTCTAAGTATCATCTCACCATCATTTTTCCATTGTTTAAAAATGTAGGAAAATTTTGCAAGTTAGCATTATAATTAGTAGCTGGAGGCTACGGTGTTTTTTTTTTTTTTTTTCCCTGTGGGGTCGGTGTGTATGTGTTGGTCAGGCCCTCTGTCAGTTCGCTGGTTTGTTTTTATTATCCCCAGAGAGGAGAAGTGGGTATTAGTATGGCAGGTGGAAACTGCGGATCTCTTTCAGAGAATTAAACAGGATCCGCAAGGTAATCCCGTTCCTTTAAGAATCCTTTGCTTCATGAGCTGGGAATCCACCATGGTTCTATATACTTCTCTATGCGTGGGCACAGGAAACTGGCTTGTTTCAAAAAGTATGCCTCAGAGCTTTTCAATGAACTAGTATGTTGAAAATCGTTTGCAGGTTTTCAGCGTTTCACCATAATTGTGATAACGTGTGTATTTGCCTACTGAAACCAAATATGGCTGCTATGGACATAACTATGCCGAGGCGTAGCTGACTTGGCGTTGCCTATTTTTGTTAGTGGAGACAGACAAGAAGCCATTCTTCTAAGTATCATCCCACCATCATTTCTCCATTGTTTTAAAATGCAGGGAAATTTTGCAAATTGGCATTATAATTAGTAACTGGAGGGTACTTTTTTTTTTTTGTGGGGTCGGTCAGGATTGGTGTTGAGGCCCTCTGTCAGATCGCTGGTTTGTTTTTATTATCCCCAGAGAAGAGTAGTGGGCATGTGTTTGGCAGTTGAAAAGTGCGGATTCTGTTTCAGAGAATTAAACAGGATCCGCATGGTCATCTCATTCCTTTAAGAATCTTTTGCTTCATCAGCTGGGATTCCACCATGTTTCTATATACTCCTCTATGCCTGGGCACAGATACCTGGCTTGTTCCAAGAAGTACGTTGAAAATTATTTGCAGGTTTTCAGCGTTTCACCATAATTTTGATAACGTTTGTATGTGCCTCCTGAAACCCAAGAAGGCTGCGACGGACATAACTATGCTGAGACGTAGCTGACTTGGTGTTGCCTATTTTTGTTAGTGGAGACAGACAAGAAGCCATTCTTCTAAGTATCATCCCACCACCCTTTTTCCATTGTTTTAAAAGGCAGGGAAATTTTGCAAGTTAGCATTATAATTAGTAGCTGGAGGGTACGGTTTTTTTTTTGTGTTTGGTCGATGTGGATGGCGGGGTCAGGCCCTTTGTCAGTTCGCTGGTTAGTTTTTATTATCCTCAGAGAGGAGAAGTGGGCATGTGTTTGGCAGGTGAAAAGGGCGGATTCTGTTTCAGAGAATTAACGATGATCCCCATGGTCATCCCGTTCCTTTAATAATCCTTTACTTCATCAGCTGGAAATCCACCATGGTTCTATATACTCCTCTTTGCGTGGGCACAGGTACCTGGCTTGTTCCAAGAAGTATGCTGGAGAGTTTTCAAATTAACCAGTATGTTGAAAATTATTTGCAGGTTTTCAGCGTTTCACCATAATTTTGATAACGTTTGTAAGTGCCTCCTGAAACCCAAGAAGGCTGCGAGGGACATAACTATGCTGAGGAGTAGCTCACTTGGTGTTGCCTATTTTTGTTAGTGGAGACAGACAAGAAACCATTCTTCTAAGTATCATCCCACTACCATTTTTCCATTGTTTTAAAATGCAGGGAAATTTTGCAAGTTAGCATTATAATTAGTAGCTGGAGGGTACGGTTTTTTTTTGTGTGTGGTCGATGTGGATGGGGGGGTCAGGCCCTCTGTCAGTTCGCTGGTTAGTTTTTATTATCCCCAGAGAGGAGAAGTGGGCATGTGTTTGGCAGGTTAAAAGTTCGGATTCTGTTTCAGAGAATGAAACAGGATCCGCATGCTCATCCCGTTCCTTTAGGAAACTTTTGCTTCATCAGCTGGGAATCCACCATGGTTCTATATACTCCTCTATGTGTGGGCACAGGTAACTGGCTTGTTCCAAGAAGTATGCCGCAGAGCTTTTCAATTAAGCAGTACGTTGAAAATTATTTGCTGCTTTTCAGCGTTTCACCATAATTCTTATAACGTTTGTATGTGTCTCCTGAAACCCAATATGGCTGCCACGGACATAAGTATGCTAAGGCGTAGCTGACTTCGTGTTGCCGATTTTTGTTATTGGAGACTGACAAGAAGCCATTCTTCTAAGTATCATCCCACCATCATTTTTCCATTGTTTAAAAATGCAGGGAAATTTTGCAAGTTATCATTATAATTAGTAGCTGGAGGGTACTTTTTTTTTTTTTTTGTGGGGTCAGTGTGGATGGGTTGGTCAGGCCATCTGTCAATTCACTGGTTTGTTTTTATTATCCCCAGAGAGGAGAAGTGGGCATGTGTTTGGCAGGTGAAAAGTGCGGATTCTGTTTCAGAGAATTAAACAGGATCCGCATGGTCATCTTATTCCTTTAAGAATCCTTTGCTTCATCAGCTGGGATTCCGCCATGTTTCCATATACTCCAGTATGCGTCGGCACAGGTACCTGGCTTGTTCCAAGAAGTATGCTGGAGAGTTTTCAAATTAACCAGTACGTTGAAAATTATTTGCAGGTTTTCAGCGTTTCACCATAATTTTGATAACGTTTGTATGGGCCTCCCGAAACCCAAGAAGGCTGCGACGGACATAACAATGCTGAGGAGTAGCTGACTTGGTGTTGCCTATTTTTGTTAGTGGAGACAGACAAGAAGCCATTCTTCTAAGTATCATCCCTCCACCATTTTTCCATTGTTTTAAAATGCAGGGAAATTTTGCAAGTTAGCATTATAATTAGTAGCTAGAGGGTACGGTTTTTTTTTGTGTGTGGTCGATGTGGATTGGGGGGTCAGGCCCTCTGTCAGTTCCCTGGTTAGTTTTTATTATCCCCAGAGAGGAGAAGTGGGCATGTGTTTGGCAGGTGAAAAGGGCGGATTCTGTTTCAGAGAATTAACGATGATCCCCATGGTCATCCCGTTTTTTTAATAATCCTTTACTTCATCAGCTGGAAATCCACCATGGTTCTATATACTCCTCTTTGCGTGGGAACAGGTAACTGGCTTGTTCCAAGAAGTATGCCGCAGAGCTTTTCAATTAACCAGTACGTTGAAAATTATTTGCAGGTGTTCACCGTTTCACCATAATTGTGATAACGTTTGTTTGTGCCTCCTGAAACCCAAGATGGCTGCCACGAACATAACTATGCTGAGGCGTAGCTGACTTGGTTTTGCCTATTTTTGTTAATGGAGACTGACAAGAATCCATTCTTCTAAGTATCATCTCACCATCATTTTTCCATTGTTTAAAAATGCAGGAAAATTTTGCAAGTTAGCATTATAATTAGTAGCTGGAGGCTACGGTGTTTTTTTTTTTCCTTTTGGGTCGGTGTGTATGTGTTGGTCAGACCCTGTGTCAGTTCGCTGGTTTGTTTTTATTATCCCCAGAGAGGAGAAGTGGGTATTAGTATGGCAGGTGAAAACTGCGGATCTGTTTCAGAGAATTAGAGTGGGTTCCCAGCGACCATCACAGACACCTATCTCTTAACCCTAACCCTAGCCCTTACCCTAACGCCTAGTTCTAACCCTAAATCTAACCTCCCGCCTAATCCTAACCTTAAGCAATAATGCTAACGCTAACACTGAACCCTAAACCTACCCGTAACCCTTAACACTAACCCTATCCGTAAACCTTAACCCTCACCCTAACCCTAATCCTTAATGATAACCCTAACACTAAACCCTAACCCTAAGCCCAACACTTAACCCTAATCCTATCCCTTAACCCAAACCCTAACCCTATCGCTAATGCTAACCCCTAAACGTAACCCTAACCGTGAACAGTAAACCTAACCCTAACCTCTAACACAAACCATAGCACATACCTCTAACCCTAAAACTAACCCTAACCCTAACCCTAACCCTAAACCCTAACTCTTAACCTTAACCCTAAGCGTTAACTCTCACGCTAACCTTTAATCCTAACCCTAATCCTAATCTTCAACCCTAAACCTAACACTTAACCCTAACCCTTTACCAAACCCTAACCCCTCATCTTAACCCTAACCTTAAACCTCAACCCTAAACCAAAGTGTAACCGTTAAATCTAAGAGTAACCTTTAACCCTATCCGTAATCCCTAAGCCTAAGCCCTCACCCTAACACTAAACTTCATCCTTAACACTAACCATAACCCTAACCCTATATCTAATTCTCAGACTTCTTGCTTTCTTAGAGTTTAGAAAGCCTGCAATCCTCCCACGCCATGCGTGAAAGGAGGCTCTGCCACAGTGTCCTGCATGAAACGCAGAGGCCCATACACTGCGTGCGGTAGAGTGGGTTCCCAGCGACCATCACAGACACCTAACTTTGCCTCCTAGGGCATACAGGGCCCGTGCCCTAAGCATAAACCCTACCCCTCACCCATAAGCCTAACCCACAACATAACACCTAACCCTGATCCTACTGCTCATCTTAACAGGTAAACCTCACCATAACCCTCACTTTAACCCCATATCTTAACGTTAATGCATGACACCCTGAGAACAAGCCCTATACCGTCATTATAACCCTACCTCCTAGCTATAACCGTAACACCTAATCCCTAATTCTGAAGCGCCAACCCTAACCTTAACCCGACCAACAACACTAACACTAACCCTAACCCCTTACCCTATCCCTACGCCTAAAAGTAACCCTAACCGTTGATCCTTCGTCATAACCCCTAACCTTAACCCTAACCCTTAACCTATTCCCAATCCTAACCATTAAACAGAACCCTAACTCTTAACCCTAACCCTAACCTTTACCCTAATGCCTAGAGATCTAACCCCAACACTGATCTACAGTTAACAATAACCCCAACCCCTAATGCTACCCTTAAACCTGAACCAAGCTCCTAACCCTTAACCCTAACACTATCCCTAACCCCTAAGCCTAACCCCAACTGTTAACCCTCTAACCCTCACCCTGAATCCTAACCCTATCCCTTAACCCCAACCCCTAACCCTAACGCTAACTCCAAGCTTAAACCTTACCCTGGCCCTCTAACCCAGACTTAACACCTTACCCCTAACACTAACTCTAACCCTAACCACTAATCCCTAGCACCTAACCCTGACTCGAAACCTAACCCCTAACACGAAAAACCCTAACCCCAACCCCAACCCTAATTCTCACAATACTTCCATTCCCAGAGTGAAGCAAGCCTACAATACAGCCATGCCATGTGTGAGATGAGGCTCCTCCTGAGTCCTGCATGGAGGTCCTGTCCCAAGGGCCAGGGAATGATGTTGTGCTTTCGTGGTGACTCAGACCGCACCCCTCTCACCGTAGATTAACCAGGTCCTGTGCCATTAAACTGACCGCTAAAGCTAAGCCCTACCACCAACGCTAACCCCTGACCCTGAACCTAAGCCCCGAGCCTAAAGCCCAACATTAACTCTAGACCCTTACCCTAAACCTAATCCCTAACCCTAATGCTAACCCCTAAACCCAACCCTAACCGTGAACAGTAAACCTAACCCTAACCCCTAACACAAACCATAGCACATAACTCTAACCCTAAATCTAACCCTAAGCCTAACCGTAAACCCTAACTCTTAACCTTAACCCTAAGCGTTAACTCTCACGCTAACCTTTAATCCTAACCCTAATCCTAATCTTCAACCCTAAACCTAACACTTAACCCTAAACGTCTACCAAACCCTAACCCCTCATCTTAACCCTAACCGTAAACCTCAACCCTAAACCGAACTGTAACCGTTAAACCTAAGAGTAACCTTTAACCCTAACCCTAATCCCTAACCTTAAGACCTCACCCTAACACTAAACTTCATCCTTAACCCTAACCATAATCCTAACCCTAAATCTAATTCTCAGACTTCTTGCTTTCTTAGAGTTTAGAAAGCCTGCAATTCTCCCATGCCATGCGTGAAAGGAGGCTCTACCACTGTGTCCTGCATGAAACCCACGGGCCCATACCCAGAGTATGATAGAGTGGGTTCCCGGGTACAATCCCAGCCCCCTAAACTCCCCCCGCCCGCCTAATGCAGACAGGGCCCGTGCGCTAAGCATAAACAATACCTTTAACAGATAACCCTAACCCTGAACATAACACCCAACCCTGTTCCTATTTCTCCCCTTAACACGTAAACCTCACCGTGAGCCTAACTTTAACCTCTTATCCTAACGTTAATGCATAACCCATTCCCTGAGAACAACCCCTATCCCATAATTCTAACCCTATCTCCTAGTCATCACTGGAACACCTAATCCCTAACCCTAATTCTAAACCGCTAACCCTAACCGGAACCCTACCTACAACCCTAACACTGACAGTAACCCTTACTTCTAACCCCAACGCTATGCCTAACAAAAACCCTAACCCTTCACCCAAACCCCTAAGCCTTACGCTAACCCTTAACCCTAATCCTAATCCTAACCATTAAACCTAACCCTAGCTCTTAAAGCTAACCCTAAACCTTACCCTCACGGCTAGACCTAAGCCTGACACTAACCTAACACCTAACCCTAACCAGAACCCCTAAAGCTAACCCTGAACCCTATACCTAACCCTAGCAGTAAACTTTAACCCTAAACCTAAGCCCAACCCATAACCCTAATCCTATCCTTTTACCCTAAAACTAACCCCTAAACCTAACCCCTATACGTAACCCTAACTCTAACCCCAATCCTAATTCTAACCATACCCCTTCATAAAACACGAACTCCTAAATTCTAACCCTAACACTAACCAAAAACCCTAATCGCTAATCCCTAACCCTAACGCTTAACCTTTACACTAACTGTTAACCCTCACCCTAATTCTTAACACTGACCCTAACCTTAACCTTTAACTCTAAGCCTAACCCTTAACCCTACAGTAAGGAAGACCCTTAATGCTAATGGGATCACTTTTCCCTAACCCTAACACTACAGCTAAAAATAACCCTAACCTTTGATCCTTAAACCTAACCCCTAACACTTACTTTAACCCCAAACCCTAACCCTAATCCTAAGCATTAAACCTAACCCTATCTCTTAACCCTAACCCTAGCCCTTACCCTAACGTCTAGTTCTAACCCTAAATCTAACCTCCCGCCTAATCCTAACCTTAAGCCCTAATGCTAACGCTAACCCTGAACCCTAAACCTACCCGTAACCCTTAACACTAACCCTATCCGTGAACCTTAACCCTGACCCTAACCATTAGCCGCACCGAAGCATTTAACCCTGACCCTAACCCTAATCCTTAATGATAACCCTAACACTAAACCCTAACCCTAAGCCCAACACTTAACCCTAATCCTATCCCTTAACCCTAACCCTAACCCTAACCCTAATGCTAACCCCTAAACGTAACCCTAACCGTGAACGGTAAACCTAACCCTAACCTCTAACACAAACCATAGCACATAACTCTAACCCTAAAACTAACCCTAACCCTAACCCTAACCCTAAACCCTAAATGTTAACCTTAACCCTAAGTGTTAATTCTCACGCTAACCTTTAATCCTAACCCTAATCCTAATCTTGAACCCTAAACCTAACTCTTAACCCTAACCATGTACCAAACCCTAACCCCTCATCTTAACCCTAACCTTAAACCTCAACCCTAAACCAAAGTGTAACCGTTAAATCTAAGAGTAACCTTTAACCCTATCCGTAATCCCTAAGCCTAAGCTCTCACCCTAACACTAAACTTCATCCTTAACCCTAACCATAACCCTAACCCTAAATCTAATTCTCAGACTTCTTGCTTTCTTAGAGTTTAGAAAGCCTGCAATCCTCCCACGCCATGTGTGAAAGGAGGCTCTGCCACAGTGTCCTTCATGAAACCCAGAGGCCCATACACTGCTTGCGGTAGAGTGGGTTCCCAGCGACCATCACAGAAACCTAACTTTGCCTCCTAGGGCATACAGGGCCCGTGCCCTAAGCATAAACCCTACCCCTCACTCATAAGCCTAACCCACAACATAACACCTAACTCTGATCCTACTGCTCACCTTAACAGGTAAACCTCACCATAACCCTAACTTTAACCCCATATCTTAACGTTAATGCATGACACCCTGAGAACAAGCCCTATACCGTCATTATAACCCTACCTCCTAGCTATAACCGTAACACCTAATCCCTAATTCTGAAACGCCAACCCTAACCTTAACCCGACCAACAACACTAACACTAACCCTAAACCCTTACCCTAACCCTACGCCTAAAAGTAACCCTAACCGTTGATCCTTCTCCATAACCCCTAACCTTAACCCTAACCCTTAACCTATTCCCAATCCTAACCATTAAACAGAACCCTAACTCTTAACCCTAACCCTAACCTTTACCCTAATGCCTAGAGATCTAACCCCAACACTGACCTACAGTTAACACTAACCCCAACCCCTAATGCTAACCTTAAACCTGAACCAAGCTCCTAACCCTTAACCCTAACACTATCCGTAACCCCTAATCCTAACCCCAACTGTTAACCCTCTAACCCTCACCCTGAATCCTAACCCTATCCCTTAACCCTAACCCCTAACCCTAACGCTAACTCCAACCCTAAACCTTACCCTGGCCCCCTAACCCAGACTTAACACCTTACCCCTAACACTAACTCTAACCCTAACCACTAATCCCTAGCACCTAACCCTGACTCGAAACCTAACCCCTAACACGAAAAACCCTAACCCCAACCCCAACCCTAATTCTCACACTACTTCCATTCCCAGAGTGAAGCAAGCCTACAATACAGCCATGCCATGTGTCAGATGAGGCTCCGCCTGAGTCATGCATGGAGGTCCTGTCCCAAGGGCCAGGGAATGATGTTGTGCTTTCGTGGTGACTCCGACCGCACCCCTCTCACCGTAGATTAACCAGGTCCTGTGCCCTTAAACTGACCGCTAAAGCTAAGCCCTACCACCAACGCTAACCCCTGACCCTGAACCTAAGTCCCGAGCCTAAAGCCCAACATTAACTCTAGACTCTTACCCTAAACCTAATCCCTAACCCTAATGCTAACCCCTAAACCCAACCCTAACCGTGAACAGTAAACCTAACCCTAACCCCTAACACAAACCATAGCACATAACTCTAACCCTAAATCTAACCCTAAGCCTAACCGTAAACCCTAACTCTTAACCTTAACCCTAAGCGTTAACTCTCACGCTAACCTTTAATCCTAACCCTAATCCTAATCTTCAACCCTAAACCTAACACTTAACCCTAAAAGTCTACCAAACCCTAACCCCTCATCTTAACCCTAACCGTAAACATCAACCCTAAACCGAACTGTAACCGTTAAACCTAAGAGTAACCTTTAACCCTAACCCTAATCCCTAACCCTAAGCCCTCACCCTAACACTAAACTTCATCCTTAACCCTAACCATAATCCTAACCCTAAATCTAATTCTCAGACTTCTTGCATTCTTAGAGTTTAGAAAGCCTGCAATTCTCTCATGCCATGCGTGAAAGGAGGCTCTACCACTGTGTCCTGCATGAAACCCACGGGCCCATACCCAGAGTATGATAGAGTGGGTTCCCGGGTACATTCCCAGCCCCCTAAACTCCCCCCGCCCGCCCAATGCAGACAGGGCCCGTGCGCTAAGCATAAACAATACCTTTAACAGATAACCCTAACCCTGAACATAACACCCAACCCTGTTCCTATTTCTCCCCTTAACACGTAAACCTCACCGTGAGCCTAACTTTAACCTCTTATCCTAACGTTAATGCATAACCCATTCCCTGAGAACAACCCCTATCCCATAATTCTAACCCTATCTCCTAGTCATCACTGGAACACCTAATCCCTAACCCTAATTCTAAACCGCTAACCCTAACCGGAACCCTACCTACAACCCTAACACTGACAGTAACCCTTACTTCTAACCCCAACACTATGCCTAACAAAAACCCTAACCCTTCACCCAAACCCCTAAGCCTTACGCTAACCCTTAACCCTAATCCTAATCCTAACCATTAAACCTAACCCTAGCTCTTAAAGCTAACCCTAAACCTTACCCTCACGACTAGACCTAACCCTGACACTAACCTAACACCTAACCCTAAGCAGAACCTCTAAAGCTAACCCTGAACCCTATCCCTAACCCTAGCAGTAAACTTTAACCCTAAACCTAAGCCCAACCCATAACCCTAATCCTATCCTTTTACCCTAAAACTAACCCCTAAACCTAACCCCTATACCTAACCCTAACTCTAACCCCAATCCTAATTCTAACCATACCCCTTCATAAAACACGAACTCCTAACCTCTAACCCTAACACTAACCAAAAACCCTAATCGCTAATTCCTAACCCTAACGCTTAACCTTTACCCTAACCGTTAACCCTCACCCTAATTCTTAACACTGACCCTAACCTTAACCTTTAACTCTAAGCCTAACCCTTAACCCTACAGTAAGCAAGACCCTTAATGCTAATGGGATCCCTTTTCCCTAACCCTAACACTACAGCTAAAAATAACCCTAACCTTTGATCCTTAAACCTAACCCCTAACCCTTACTTTAACCCCAAACCCTAACCCTAATCCTAAGCATTAAACCTAACCCTATCCCTTAACCCTAACCCTAGCCCTTACCCTAACGTCTAGTTCTAACCCTAAATCTAACCTCCCGCCTAATCCTAACCTTAAGCCCTAATGCTAACGCTAACCCTGAACCCTAAACCTACCCGTAACCCTTAACACTAACCCTATCCGTGAACCTTAACCCTGACCCTAACCATTACCCGCACCCAAGCATTTAAGCCTGACCCTAACCCTAATCCTTAATGATAACCCTAACACTAAACCCTAACCCTAAGCCCAACACTTAACCCTAATCCTATCCCTTAACCCTAACCCTAATGCTAACCCCTAAACGTAACCCTAACCGTGAACAGTAAACCTAACCCTAACCTCTAACACAAAGCATAGCACATAACTCTAACCCTAAATCTAACCCTAAGCCTAACCGTAAACCCTAACTCTTAACCTAAACCCTAAGCGTTAAGTCTCACGCTAACCTTTAATCCTAACCCTAATCCTAATCTTCAACCCTAAACCTAACACTTAACCCTAACCCTGTACCAAACCCTAACCCCTCATCTTAACCCTAACCTTAAACCTCCACCCTAAACCAAAGTGTAACCGTTAAATCTAAGAGTAACCTTTAACCCTAACCGTAATCCCTAACCCTAAGCCCTCACCCTAACACTAAACTTCATCCTTAACCCTAACCATAACCCTAACCCTAAATCTAATTCTCAGACTTCTTGCTTTCTTAGAGTTTAGAAAGCCTGCAATCCTCCCACGCCATGTGTGAAAGGAGGCTCTGCCACAGTTTCCTGCATGAAACCCAGAGGCCCATACACTGCGTGGGGTGGAGTGGTTTCCCAGCGACCATCACAGACACCTAACTTTGCCTCCTAGGGCATACAGGGCCCGTGCCCTAAGCATAAACCCTACCCCTCACCCATAAGCCTAACCCACAACATAACACCTAACCCTGATCCTACTGCTCACCTTAACAGGTAAACCTCACCATAACCCTAACTTTAACCCCATATCTTAACGTTAATGCATGACACCCTGAGAACAAGCCCTATACCGTCATTATAACCATACCTCCTAGCTATAACCGTAACACCTAATCCCTAATTCTGAAGCGCCAACCCTAACCTTAACCCGACCAACAACACTAACACTAACCCTAACCCCTTACCCTAACCCTACGCCTAAAAGTAACCCTAACCGTTGATCCTTCATCATAACCCCTAACCTTAACCCTAACCCTTAACCCTATTCCCAATCGTAACCATTAAACAGAACCCTAACTCTTAACCCTAACCCTAACCTTTACCCTAATGCCTAGAGATCTAACCCCAACACTGACCTACAGTTAACAGTAACCCCAACCCCTAATGCTAACCTTAAACCTGAACCAAGCTCCTAACCCTTAACCCTAGCACTATCCCTAACCCCTAAGCCTAACCCCAACTGTTAACCCTCTAACCCTCACCCTGAATCCTAACCCTCTCCCTTAACCCTAAACCCTAACCCTAATGCTAACTCCAACCCTAAACCTTACCCTGGCCCCCTAACCCAGACTTAACACCTTACCCCTAACACTAACTCTAACCCTAACCACTAATCCCTAGCACCTAACCCTGACTCGAAACCTAACCCCTAACACGAAAAACCCTAACCCCAACCCCAACCCTAATTCTCACACTACTTCCATTCCCAGAGTGAAGCAAGCCTACAATACCGCCATGCCATGAGTGAGATGAGGCTCCGCCTGAGTCCTGCATGTAGGTCCTCTCCCAAGGCCCAGGGAATGATGTTGTGCTTTCGTGGTGACTCCGACCGCACCCCTCTCACCGTAGATTAACCAGGTCCTGTGCCCTTAAACTGACCGCTAAAGCTAAGCCCTACCACCAACGCTAACCCCTGACCCTGAACCTAAGCCCCGAGCCTAAAGCCCAACATTAACTCTAGACCCTTACCCTAAACATAATCCCTAACCCTAATGCTAACCCCTAAACCCAACCCTAACCGTGAACAGTAAACCTAACCCTAACCCCTAACACAAACCATAGCACATAATTCTAACCCTAAATCTAACCCTAAGCCTAACCGAAAACCCTAACTCTTAACCTTAACCCTAAGCGTTAACTCTCATGCTAACCTTTAATCCTAACCCTAATCCTAATCTTCAACCCTAAACCTAACACTTAACCCTAAACTTCTACCAAACCCTTTCCCCTCATCTTAACCCTAACCGTAAACCTCAACCCTAAACCGAACTGTAACCGTTAAACCTAAGAGTAACCTTTAACCCTAACCCTAATCCCTAACCCTAAGCCCTCACCCTAACACTAAACTTCATCCTTCACCCTAACCATAATCCTAACCCTAAATCTAATTCTCAGACTTCTTGCTTTCTTAGAGTTTAGAAAGCCTGCAATCCTCCCATGCCATGCGTGAAAGGAGGCTCTACCACTGTGTCCTGCATGAAACCCACAGGCCCATACCCAGAGTATGATAGAGTGGGTTCCCGGGTACAATCCCAGCCCCCTAAACTCCCCCCGCCCGCCTAATGCAGACAGGGCCCGTGCGCTAAGCATAAAAAATACCTTTAACAGATAACCCTAACCCTGAACATAACACCCAACCCTGTTCCTATTTCTCCCCTTAACACGTAAACCTCACCGTGAGCCTAACTTTAACCTCTTATCCTAACGTTAATGCATAACCCATTCCCTGAGAACAACCCCTATCCCATAATTCTAACCCTATCTCCTAGTCATCACTGGAACACCTAATCCCTAACCCTAATTCTAAACGGCTACCCTAACCGGAACCCTACCTACAACCCTAACACTGACAGTAACCCTTACTTCTAACCCCAACGCTATGCCTAACAAAAACCCTAACCCTTCACCCAAACCCCTAAGCCTTACGCTAACCCTTAACCCTAATCCTAATCCTAACCATTAAACCTAACCCTAGCTCTTAAAGCTAACCCTAAACCTTACCCTCACGACTAGACCTAACCCTGACACTAACCTAACACCTAACCCTAACCAGAACCCCTAAAGCTAACCCTGAACCCTATCCCTAACCCTAGCAGTAAACTTTAACCCTAAACCTAAGCCCAACCCATAACCCTAATCCTATCCTTTTACCCTAAAACTAACCCCTAAACCTAACCCCTATACCTAACCCTAACTCTAACCCCAATCCTAATTCTAACCATACCCCTTCATAAAACACGAACTCCTAACCTCTAACCCTAACACTAACCAAAAACCCTAATCGCTAATTCCTAACCCTAACGCTTAACCTTTACCCTAACCGTTAACCCTCACCCTAATTCTTAACACTGACCCTAACCTTAACCTTTAACTCTAAGCCTAACCCTTAACCGTACAGTAAGGAAGACCCTTAATGCTAATGGGATCCCTTTTCCCTAACCCTAACACTACAGCTAAAAATAACCCTAACCTTTGATCCTTAAACCTAACCCCTAACACTTACTTTAACCCCAAACCCTAACCCTAATCCTAAGCATTAAACCTAACCCTATCTCTTAACCCTAACCCTAGCCCTTACCCTAACGCTTAGATCTAACCCTAAATCTAACCTGCTGCCTAATCCGAACCTTAAGCCCTAATGCTAACTCTAACCCTGAACCCTAAACCTACCCATAACCCTTAACACTAACCCTATCCGTAAACCTTAACCCTGACCCTAACCATTACCCGCACCCAAGCATTTAACCCTGACCCTAACCCTAATCCTTAATGATAACGCTAACACTAAACCCTAACCCTAAGCCCAACACTTAACCATAATACTATCCTTTAACCCTAAGCCTAACCCTAACCCCTAACGCTAAACCTAACCCTAACCGCAACCCTAACCCTCAATCTTGAAACTTACCATTAACCCTGACAATAACCCTTAACCCTAACCCTACTCCTAATCCTTATCCATAAGGCTAATACTGAAGCCTAACCCTGTGCCAAACGCTAAACCCAAACCTTAACCCTAACCCTGAATCTTAAACGTAAACCTAACTGTAACTGTTAAACCTAACACTAACATTTAACCCTAACACCTAACCCTAAGACTCCACCCTAACACTAATCTTCATCCCTAAACATTACCATAATCCTACCCCTAAATCTAATTCTCAGACTTCTTGCTTTCTCAGAGTTTAGAAAGCCTACAATCCTCCCATGCCATGAGTTAAAGGGTGCTCTGCCACTGTGTACTGCATGAAACCCAGGAATCCACACCCAGCGTTCAATAGAGTGTGTTCCCGGGGACAATCCTATCCCCCTAACCCCCGCCTGCCGCCCAGTGCAGACAGGGCCTTTACGCTAAGTATAAGCACTGCCCCTAACAGATAACCCTCACCCTGAACATAACACCTAACCATGATCCTATTCCTAAACGTAAACCATAAACCTCCCCGTAATGCTAACTTATCCCCTTAAATTAACGTTAATGCATAACACCCTGAGAAGAAGACCTATCCCATAATTCTAATCCTAAACCATAGTCATAACCATAACACCTCATCCCTATTTCTAAAATGAAAACCCTAACTTTCACCCTACCACAACCCTAACCCTAACCCTATCCCCTAACCCTAAGCCCTCACCCTATCACTAATCTTCATCCCTAAACCGTGCCGTAATTTTAACCCTAAATCTCATTCTCAGACTTCTTGTTTTCTCAGAGTTTTGAAAGCCTACAATCCTACTAAGCCATGCATGAAAGCCGGCTCTGCCACAGTGTCCGGCATGAAACCGAGAGGCCCATACACTGCGTGGGATAGAGTGTGTTCTCAGCGACCATCACAGACTCCTAACTTCGCCTCCTAGTGCATACAGGGCCCATGCCCTAAGCATAAACCCTACCCGTCACCCATAACCCTAACCCAGAACATAACACCTAACCCTGATCCTACTGCTCACCTCAACACGTAAACCTCACCGTAACCCTAAGTTCAACCCCTTATCTTAACGTTAATGCATGACACCCTGAGAACAAGCCTATACCGTAATTCTAACCCTAACTCCTAGCCATAACCATAACACCTAATCCCTAATTCTGAAACGCCAACCCTAACCTTAACCCTACCAACACTAACCCTAACCCTAACTCTTAACCATAACACTAACCTTTACCCTAATGCCTAGAGATTTAACCCCAACACTGACCTACAGTTACACTAAACCTACCCTCTAATGCTAACCTTAAACCTGAACCATAAACCTAACCCTTAACCCTAACCCTATCCCTAACCCCCTTACCCTAACTCTAACTGTTAACCCTCACCCTAACCATCAACCCTGACCCTAACCTTAAACCTTAATCCTAACCATGCGTGAGATGAGCCTCTGCCTTTGTCCTGCATGACAGTTGAAGCCCAACACCCAGGGTACGATGAAGTGGGGACGCAGCCTTGCTCCACATCCACAGTGCCCCGTACGTTAGACAGGGCCCGTGCCCTAACACACACCGTTAAACGTAAGCCCTAACCCTATCACTAAACCAAACCCTTAGTAAGCCCTGAATCTAACTCCTAACAGTAACCCTAATCCCTGACCCTTACTCTTGCCTCTCACCCTAAACCTAAACCCAACCACTAAACATAATCCTAATCTCTAACCCTAACAGTAATCCTAACCCTAATTCTAACCTAAAACCCTAACCCCTAAACCTAATCCTAGTCCCTAACACCTAACCTTACCCTAAACCCAATTCCAATTCTCAGACTTCTTCAATTCAAAAACTTAAAAAAGCCTACAATCCACCAATGCCGTGTCTGAGATGAGGGTCCGCCCCAATGTCCTGCATGACAGGCAGGCTCCAATGCCCAGGGTACTATGGAGTGGGGTCCGGGGGTCTGGAGGCTTGCTAAACTCCAGTTTGGAAGAATTGCTATAGTCATATATAGGGATGCTTACATTTACTGATAGAAAGCAACTATTGGTGTGTGATTTGTAGGCTTGCCTTACTCTAGTTTGGATGAAGAAGCTGAATCATATATAGGAATATTAGCTTTGAGTTAGAGGAAGCATCTATGGGGGGTGCTTTTTTGGCTTGTTAAACTCTGGTTTGGAAGAAGTTCGAGAGTCTTATATAGGAACGATATCATTCATTCAGAGAAAGCAATTATAGGGAGTTGGTTTGTAGGCTTGCTAAGCTCTAGTTTGGAGGAAGGCGAGAGTCATATATAGGAACGCTTACATTCACATAAAGCGTCTACGGGGGGACGGTTTCTAGGCTTCCTAAACTCTAGCTTGGAAAAAGAGGACAGTTATGTATAGGAACTCTCGGCGGGGGATTTGTAGCATTGCTAAAATCTTAGATTGGAAAAGTTGCGAGAGTCATACATAGGAATGTTAACATTCACTCAATGAAAGCAACTATAAGGGGTGCTTTCCAGGCTGGCTACACTCTAATTTGGAAAAAGTGCGACAGTCATATATAGGAAGGCTTATATTCACTCAGACAAAGCAATTATGTGTAGGTGTATAGTAGGCATGCTAACTCTAGTTTGGAAAATTTCGAGAGCCATGTATAGGAAAGCTTACAGTAACTTAGAGAAAGCAACGAACGGGGGTGGAGTGTAGGCTTGCTAAACTCTAGTTTGGAGGAAGTGCCATAGTCCTATATAGGAACGCTTAAATTCGTTCAGAGAAAACAGCTGTCGGGGATTGGTTTGTAGACATAACTCAAGTTTGGAAGAAGTGCGAGAGACATATATAGGAATGTTTACATTGACTCAAAGAAAGCAACTATGGGGGAGTGTTATTTTGGCATGCCAGATGCTAGTTAGGAAGAAGTACAAGACTCATATATAGGAACGCTTACATTCACACAGCGAGAGCAACTACGGAGTAGTGTCAGGTAGACATGTTAAAGTCTAGCTTGGGAGAAGTTCCAGAGTCCTATATAGGAAAGGTAACAGCCACTTTGAAAAAGCAAGTCTTGGCAGGTGGTTTGTAGGCCTGCAAAACCCTGTTTTGGTTGAAGTGTGAGAGTCATATATGAGAACGCTTACATTCCCTCAGGGAAAGCAATGATGGGGTTGTTTGTAGGCTTACTAAACTGCAGTTTGGAAGAAGCACGAGAATCACATATAGGAACACATACATTTTGACGCACTGAAAGTAACTATGGGGTGGTGTTTTATAGGCATGCTAAACTCTAGTTTGGACGAAGTTTGAGAATCACACATAAGAAAGCTTACAGTCACTTAGAGAAAGCAAATCTCTGGGTGTGGAATGTAGGCCTGCTAAACTCTAATTTAGATGAAGTGAGAGAGGCATATATATGAACGCTTATATTGATGCAGAGAAAGTAACAATGGGGTGGTGTTTTGTAGGCATGCTAAAATATAATTTGGAAGAAGTTCGAAAGCAGACAGTCACTTAGAGAAAGCAACTCTCGGCGGTTCATTTTTCGGTCTGCTAAATTGTATTTTGAAAGAAGTACCAGAGTCATATATACAAACGCTTACATTCATGCAGAGAAAGCAACTGTGGGGTGGTGTTTTCTAGGCATGCTAAACTCTAGTTTGGACGAAGTTTGAGAATCACATATAAGAAAGCTTAGAGTCACTTAGAGAAAGCAAATCTCTGGTGTGGAATGTAGGCGTGCTAAACTCTATTTTGGTTTCAGAGTGAGAGTCATATATGGGAAGGCTTACATTCACTCAGAGAAAGCTACGATGATGTGGTGGTTTGTAGGCATACTAAACTCTAGTTTGGAAGAAGTAGGAGAATGATATATGGGAACACTTACATTCATGCAGAGAAAGCAATTATGGGGTGGATTTTTTGTAACCATGCTAATCTCTATTTTGCAAGAAGTTAAAGAGTAATATATAGGAAAACGTACCGTCATTTATAGAAACCAACTTTCGGGGGATGGTTTGTAGGCCTGCAAAACTCTACTTTGGAAGAAGGGGGAGAGTCATATTGGGGACTGCGTACATTCACTCAGAGAAATCAACGATGGGGTTGTGGTTTGTAGGCATACTAAACTCTAGTTTGGAAGAAGTACGAGAATCATATATAGGAACACTTACATTCATGCAGAGAAAGCAACTATGGAGTGATGTTTGTATGCCTACTAAACTATAGTTTGGGGGATGTTCGAGAGTCATATCTGGGAAGTTTACAGTCATTTAGAGAAAGCAACTCTTGGGGGGGTGGTTCGTAGGCCTGCTAAACTCTATTTTCAATGAAGTGTTAGAATCATATACAGGAACGCTTACATTCACTCAGAGAAAGCAACGTTGGGGTGGCCGTTTTTGAGCATACTGAACTCTACTTTGGAAGAGGTACGAGAGACATATATAGGAACGCTTACATTAACACAGAGAAAGCAAATATGGGGTGCTGTAGTGCAGGCATGCTAAACTATAGATTGGAAGAAGTTCGAAAGCTGACAGTCATTTACAGAAAGCAACTCTTAGCGGGTGATTTTTAGGTCTGCTAAATTGTATTTTGAAAGACGTACCAGAGTCATATAGACAAACGCTTACATTCATGCAGAGAAAGAAACTATGGGGTGATGTGTTGTTGGCATGCTAAACTGCAGTTTGGAAGGAGTTCGAGAGTGTTATATAGGATAACTTAGAGTCACCTAGAGAAAGCAACACTCGGGACAGCTTTGCAAGCCTGTAAACACTAATTAGCAGCAATTGTGAGAGTCAAACATGGGAACGCTTACATTCACGGAGAGAACACAACGTTTGGGTGGTGATTTGTAGGCATCATAACTGTAGTTTGGAAGAAGTAGGAGAGTCATATATATGAACGGTTACATTCACGCAGAGAAAGCAACTGATGGGTGGCGTATGTACGCATGTTAATGTATACTTTGGAGGAAGTTTGGGAGTCTTATCTGGGGAAAATTGCAGTCACTTAGAGAAAGCAACCATCGGGGGCCGTTTTGTAGATCTGCTAAATTCTATTTTGGAAGAAGAGAGAAAGTCATATGTGGGAACGCTTATGTTCACTCAGAGAAATCAACGATGGGGCAGTGTTTCGTTGGCATGCTAAACTGTAGTTTGGAAGAAGTTCGCGAGTCTTATATAAGAAAGCTTACAGTCACCTAGAGAAAGTAACTCTCGGCAGATTGTTTCTAAGCATGCTAAACTCTAATTTGCATCAATTGTGAGAGTCAAACATGGGAACGCTTACATTCACTCAGAGAACGCAACGTTTGGGTGGTGGTTTGTAAGCATTCTAAACTGTATTTTGGAGGAAGTAGGAGAGTCATATATACGAATGCTTACATTCACGCAGAGAAAGCAACTCTGGGGTCGTATTTTGTTGGCATGCTAAACTGTGGTTTGGAAGAAGTTCGAGAGCCTTATATAGGAAAGATTACACTGACACAGAGAAAACAACTCTCTGTAGTTTGTTGGTAGGTCTGCTAAACTGTAATTTGGATGAAGTGTGAGAACGCTTGCATTCACTCAGAGAAAGAACTTTGTCGTGGTGGTTTGTAGGAATAACAACTGTAGTTCGAAGAAGTAGGAGAGTCATATATGAACGGTTACATTCACGCAGAGAAAGCAATTGTGGGGTGGTGTATGTAATCATCATAATCTGTAGTTTGGAGGAAGTTCGAGAGTCATATCTGGGGAAAATTAGAGTCACTTAGAGAAAGGAACCATCTTGGGCTGGTGTGTAGGTCTGCTAAATTCTATTTTGGAAAAAGAGTGAGAGTCATATATGGGAACGCTTATGTTCACCCAGAGAAATCAATGATGGGGCGCTGTATTGTTGGCATGCCAAACTGTAGTTTGGAAGAAGTTCGAGAGTCTTATATAGGAAAGTTTACAGTCACCTAGAGAAAGCAACTCACAGGAGGTGGTTTGTAGGCCGCTAAACTCTAATTTGGATGAAGTGAAAGAGGCATACATGGATATGCTTCATTCACTCAGAGAAAGGTAAGTTGGAGTGGTGGTTTTTAGGTATACTAAACTCCAGTTTGGAAGAAGTACGAGAGTCATATATATGAACGCTTATATGGACGCAGAGAAAGCAACTATGGGGTGGTGTTTTGTAGGCATGCTAATATATGGCTTCGAAGAAGTTCGAAAGCAGACAGTCACTTAGAGAAAGCAACTCTTGGCGGTGGATTTTTAGGTCTGCTAAATTGTATTTTGAAAGAAGTACCAGTGTCATATAAAGAACGCTTACAGTCATGCAGAGAAAGCATCTGTGGGGTGGTGTATTGTAGGCATGCTAAAATCTAGTTTGGACGAAGTTTGAGAATCACATATAAGAAAGCTTAGAGTCACTTAGAGAAAGCAAATCTCTGGTTGTGGAATGTAGGCGTGCTAAACTCTATTGTGGTTTAAGACTGAGCATCATATATGGAAAGGGTTACATTCACTCAGAGAAAGCAACGATGGTGTGGTGGTTTGTAGGCATACTAAACTCTAGTTTGGAAGAAGTAGGAGAATGATATATGGGAACGCTTACATTCATGCAGAGAAAGCAATTATGCGGTGGATTTTTTGCACCCATGCTAATCTCTAGTTTGGAAGAAGTTATATAGGAAAGCGTACACTCATTTATAGAAACCAATTTACGGGGGATGGATGGTAGGCCTGCAAAACTCTACTTTGGAAGAAGGGGGAGAGTCATATTGGGGACCACGTACATTGACTCAGAGAAATCAAGGATGGGGTTGTGTTTTGTAGGCATACTAAACTCTAGTTTGGAGGAAGTACGAGAATCATATATAGGAACGCTTACATTCATGCAGAGAAAGCAACTATGGAGTGATGTTTGTATGCCTACTAAACTATAGTTTGGAGGATGTTCGAGAGTCATATCTGGGAAGCTTACAGTCATTTAGAGAAAGCAACTCTCTGGGGGTGGTTCGTAGGCCTGCTAAACTCTATTTTCAATGAAGTGTTAGAATCATATACAGGAACGCTTACATTCACTCAGAGAAAGCAACGTTGGGGTGGTGGTTTGTAGGTATACTAACCTGTAATTTGGAAGAAGCAAAAGAATCACATATAGAACCGCTTACATTCAGGCACTGAAAGCCACTATGGGTTCGTGTTTTTAGGCATTCTAAACTGTATTTTGGAAGAAGTTCGAAAGCTGTCACTTAGAGAAAGAAACTCTCTGCGTGTGATTTTTAGGTCTGCTAAATTGTGTTTTGAAATAAGTACCAGAATCATAGTTACAAACGGTTACATTCATGCAGAGAAAGAAACTATGGGGTGATGTTTTGTGGGCATGCTAAACTGCCCACAAAACTTCTAAGAAGTTCGAGAGTCTTATATAGGAAAGCTTACAGTCACCTAGAGAAAGCAACTCTCGGGAGATGGTTTCTAAGCCTGCTAAACTAATTTGCACCGATTGTTAAAGTCAAACATGGGAAGGTTTACATCCACTCAGAACGCAACGTTTGGGTTGTGGTTTGTGGCCATAATAACTGTAGTTCAGAAAAAGTAGGAAAGTCATATATATGAACGGTTACATTCACGCAGAGAAAGCAACTGTTGGGTACCGTATGTACGCGTGCTAATCTATAGTTTGGAGGAAATTCGAGAGTCATATCTAGGGAAAATTACAGTCACATAGCTAAATCAACCATCAGGGACTGGTTTGTAGGTCTGCTAAATTCTATTTTGGAAAAAGAGATTCATATAAGGGAATGCTTATGTTCACTCAGAGAAAGCAACGATCCGGTGGTGTATTGTTGGCATGCTAAACTGTAGTTTGGAAGAAGTTCGAGAGTTTTATATAGGAAAGCTTACATTCACCTAGAGAAAGCAACTTTCAGGATGTGGTTTATAGGCCTGGTGAACTCTAATTTGGATCAAGTGTGAGAGTCATACATACGAGTTCCAAAATACAGTTTAGTATGCCTACAAACCACCAGCCCAACATTGCTTTCTCTGAGTGGATATAGGCTTTCCCTTATATGAATCTCGGACTGCTTTCAAAATGCAATTTACCGGACCTACAAAACACCGCCTGAGAGTTGCTTTCTCTCACTATAAGCTTTCCTATATATGACTTTGGAACATAGTTTAGCATGCCAACAAAAGGCCACCCCATAGTTTGCGTGAATGTAAGCGTTCCTATGCATCACGCTCGTACTTCTTCCAAAGTATAGTACACCTACAAACCACCTCCCCAACTTTGCTTTTTCTGAGTGAATGTAAGCATTCTTTTATTCTCGTACTTCCTCCAAACTCCAGTTTAGTGTGACTAAAAACCACCACCGCAACCCTGCTTTCTCTGAGTGAATGTTAGCGTTCCCGTTTATGATTCACACTTCATCCAAAATAGAATTTAGCAGAACTACAAACCAGCCCCCAAGGGTTGCTTTCTCTATGAGACTGTAAGCTTTCCTATTACTCTTAACTTCTTCGCAACTAGAGATTTGCATGCCTACAAAACACCACCCCATAGTTGCCCTCTCTGCGTGAATGTAAGCACTTGTATATATGACTCTGCTACTTCTTCCAAAATACAGTTTAGTATGCTTACAAACAACCAACCAAACGTTGCGTTCTCTGAGAGAATGTTAGCGTTCCCAAGTATGACTGTTCCAAATGATGCAAAGTAGAGTTTAGCAGGCTTACAAACTATCTCTCGAAAGTTGCTTCCTCTGGGGGACTGTAAGCTTTCCTATAAAAGACTGTCGAACTTCTTCGAAACTACATTTCAGCACGCCAACAAAACATCACCACATAGTTTCTTTCTCAGCATAAATATAAGCGATTTTATATATGACTCTGGTACTTCTTTCAAAATACAATTTAGCAGACCTCTAAATCAACCGCCGAGAGTTGCCTTCTCTAAGTCACTGTCAGCTTTCGAACTTCTTCCAAATTATATTTTAGCAGGCCTACAAAACACCACCCCATAGTGGCCCTCTCTGGGTGAATGTAAGCGCTCATATATATGACTCTGCTACTTCCAAAATACCGTTTAGTATGCTTACAAACAACCACCCAAAAGTTAAGTTCTCTGAGAGAATGTTAGCATTCCCAAGTATGACTGTTCCAAATGATGCAAAGTAGAGTTTAGCAGGCTTACAAACTATCTCTCGAAAGTTGCTTCCTCTAGGGGACTGTAAGGTTGCTTTCTCTGCGTCCATATAAGCGTTCATATATATGACTCTCGTACTTCTTCCAAACTGGAGTTTAGTATACCTAAAAACCGGCACCACAATTTACCTTTCTCTGAGTGAATGAAGCGTATCCATGTATGCCTCTTTCAATTCATCCAAATTAGAGTTTAGTGGCCCACAAACCACCTCCTGTGAGTTGCATTCTCTAGGTGACTGTAAACTTTCCTATATAAGACTCTCGAACTTCTTCCAAACTACAGTTTAGCATGCCAACAATACAGCGCCCCATCGTTGATTTCTCTGAGTGAACATAAGCGTTCCCATATATGACTCTCACTCTTCTTCCAAAATAGAATTTAGCAGACCTACACAACACCCGATGGTTCCAATTCTCTACGTGACTCTAATTTTTCCCACATATGACTCTCGAACTTTCTCCAAACTATAGATTATGATGATTACATAGGCCACCCCACAGTTGCTTTCTCTGCGTGAATGTAACCGTTCATATATGACTCTCCTTCTTTTAAACTACAGCATTTATTCCTACAAACCATCACGACAACGTTCTTTCTCTGAGTGAATGCAAGCATTCTCACACTTCATCCAAATTACAGTTTAGCAGACCTACCAACAAACTACAGAGAGTTGTTTTTCTCTGTGTCACTGTAATCTTTCTTATGTAAGGCTCTCGAACTTCTTCCAAACCACAGTTTAGCATGCCAACAAAATACGACCCCAGAGTTGCTTTCTCTGCGTGAATGTAAGCATTCGTATATATGAGTCTCCTACTTCCTCCAAAATACAGTTTAGAATGCTTACAAACCACCACCCAAACGTTGCGTTCTCTGAGTGAATGTAAGCGTTCCCATGTTTGACTCTCACAATTGATGCAAATTAGAATTTAGCATGCTTAGAAACAATCTCCCGAGAGTTGCTTTCTCTAGGTGACTGTAATTTTCCCCAGATATGACTCTCGCACTTCCTCCAAACTACAGATTAGCATGCATACATACGCCACCCAACAGTTGCTTTCTCTGCGTGAATGTAACCGTTCATATATATGACTCTCCTACTTCTTCTGAACTACAGTTATTATGCCTACAAACCACCACCCAAACGTTGTGTTCTCTGAGTGAATGTAAGCGTTCCAATGTTTGACTCTCACAATTGCTGCTAGTTAGAGTTTAGCAGGCTTGCAAAGCTCTCCTGAGTGTTGCTTTCTCTAGGTGACTGTAAGCTATCCAAATAACACTCTCGAACTCCTTCCAAACTGCAGTTTAGCATCCCCACAACACATCACCCCATATTTTCTTTCTACGCATGAATGTAAGCGTTTGTATATAAGACTCTGACACGTCTTTCAAAATACAATTTAGCAGACTGAAAAAATCACCCGCCAAGAGTTGCTTTCTCTAAGTGACTGTCAGCTTTCAAACTTCTTCCAATCTATAGTTTAGCATGCCTGCACTACAGCACCCCGTATTTGCTTTCTCTGTGTTAATGTAAGCGTTCGTATTTATGTCTCTCGTACCTCTTCCAAAGTAGAGTTTAGTATGCTCAAAAACGGCCACCCCAACGTTGCTTTCTCTGAGTGAATGTAAGCGTTCCTGTATATGATTTTAACACTTCATTGAAAATAGAGTTTAGCAGGCCTACGAACCACCCCCCGAGAGTTACATCCTCCAAACTATAGTTTAGTAGGCATACAAACATCACTCCATAGTTGCTTTCTCTGCGTGAATGTAACCATTCATATATATGACTTTCCTACTTCTTCCGAACTACAGTTATTATGGCCACAAACTACAACCCAAACCTTGTGTTCTGAGTGGATGTAAACCTTCCCATATTTGACTTTAACAGTTGGTGCAAATTAGCAGGCTTAGAAACCATCTCCCGAGAGTTGCTCTCTCTAGGTGACTGTAAGCTTTGCTATATAAGATTCTAAACTTCCTCCAAACTATAGTTTAGTAGGCATAAAAACATCACTCCATAGTTGCTTTCTCTGCATGAATGTAAGCGTTCCTATATATGATTCTCGTACTTCCTCCAAACTAGAGTTTAGTATGCCTACAAAACACAAGCCCATCCTTGATTTCTCTGAGTCAATGTACGTGGTCCCCAATATGACTCTCCCCCTTCTTCCAAAGTAGAGTTTTGCAGGCCTACCGTCCATCCCCCGAAAGTTGGTTTCTATAAATGACTGTACGCTTTCCTATATAACTTCTTCCAAACTAGAGATTAGCATGGGTACAAAAACCCACCCCATAATTGCTTTCTCTGCATGAATGTAAGCATTCCCAAATATCATTTTCCTACTCTTCCAAACTAGAGTTTAGTATGCCTACAAACCACCACATCATCGTTGCTTTCTCTGAGTGAATGTAACCCTTTCCATATATGACTCTCAATCTTAAACCAAAATAGAATTTAGCACGCCTACATTCCACAACCAGAAATTTGCTTTCCCTAAAAGACTCTAAGCTTTCTTATATGTGATTCTCAAACTTCGTCCAAACTAGAGTTTAGCACGCCTAGAAAACACCACCCCACAGTTGCTTTCTCTGCATGAATGTAAGCGTTTGTATATATGACACTGGTACTTCTTTCAAAATACAATTTAGCAGACCTAAAAATCTACCGCCAAGAGTTGCTTTCTCTGACTGTCTGCTTTCGAACTTCTTCCAAACTATATTTTAGCATGCCAACAAAACACCACCCCATAGTTGCTTTCTCTGCGTCCATATAAGCGTTCATATATATGTCTCTCGTACTTCTTCCAAACTGGAGTTTAGTATACCTAAAAACCGGCACCACAATTTACCTTTCTCTGAGTGAATGAAGCGTATCCATGTATGCCTCTTTCACTTCATCCAAATTAGAGTTTAGCGGCCTACAAACCACTTCCTGTGAGTTGCTTTCTCTAGGTGACTGTAAACTTTCCTATATAAGACTCTCGAACTTCTTCCAAACTACAGTTTGGCATGCCAACAATACAGCGCCCCATCGTTGATTTCTCTGGGTGAACATAAGCGTTCCCATATATGACTCTCACTCTTTTTCCAAAATAGAATTTAGCAGACCTACACACCAGCCCCCGATGGTTCCTTTCTCTAAATGACTCTAATTTTCCCCAGATATGACTCTCGAACTTCCTCCAAACTACAGATTATGATGATTACATACGCCACCCCACAGTTGCTTTCTCTGCGTGAATGTAACCGTTCATATATGACTCTCCTACTTCTTCGAACTACAGTTGTTATTCCTACAAACCACCACGACAAAGTTCTTTCTCTGAGTGAATGCAAGCGTTCTCACACTTCATCCAAATTACAGTTTAGCAGACCTACCAACAAACTACAGAGAGTTGTTTTCTCTGTGTCACTGTAATCTTTCCTATATAAGGCTCTCGAACTTCTTCCAAACCACAGTTTAGCATGCCAACAAAATACGACCCCAGAGTTGCTTTCTCTGCGTGAATGTAAGCATTCGTATATATGACTCTCCTACTTCCTCCAAAATACAGTTTAGAATGCTTACAAACCACCACCCAAACGTTGCGTTCTCTGAGTGAATGTAAGCGTTCCCATGTTTGACTCTCACAATTGATGCAAATTAGAGTTTAGCATGCTTAGAAACAATCTGCCGAGAGTTACTTTCTCTAGGTGACTGTAAGCTTTCTTATATAAGACTCGCGAACTTCTTCCAAACTACAGTTTAGCATGCCAACGAAACACTGCCCCATCGTTGATTTCTCTGAGTGAACATAAGCGTTCCCACATATGACTTTCTCTCTTCTTCCAAAATACAATTTAGCAGATCTACAAAACGGCCCCCGATGGTTGCTTTCTCTAAGTGACTGCAATTTTCCCCAGATAGGACTCTCGAACTTCCTCCAAAGTATACATTAACATGCGTACATACGCCACCCATCAGTTGCTTTCTCTGCGTGAATGTAACCGTTCATATATATGACTCTCCTACTTCTTCCAAACTACAGTTATGATGCCTACAAATCACCACCCAAACGTTGTGTTCTCTGAGTGAATGTAAGCGTTCCCATGTTTGACTCTCACAATTGCTGCTAATTAGTGTTTACAGGCTTGCAAATCTGTCCCGAGTGTTGCTTTCTCTAGGTGACTGTAAGTTATCCTATATAACACTCTCGAACTCCTTCCAAACTGCAGTTTAGCATCCCCTCAACACATCACACCATAGTTTCTTTCTCTGCATGAATGTAAGCGTTTGTCTATATGACTCTGGTACGTCTTTCAAAATACAATTTAGCAGACCTAAAAATCACCCGCCAAGAGTTGCTTTCTCTAAGTGACTGTCAGCTTTCTAACTTCTTCCAATCTATAGTTTAGCATGCCTGCACTACAGCACCCCGTATTTGCTTTCTCTGTGTTAATGAAAGCGTTCCTGTATATGTCTCTCGTACCTCTTCCAAAGTAGAGTTCAGTATGCTCAAAAACGGCCACCCCAACGTTGCTTTCTCTGAGTGAATGTAAGCGTTCCTGTATATGATTCTAACACTTCATTGAAAATAGAGTTTAGCAGGCCTACGAACCACCCCCCCAAGAGTTGCTTTCTCTAAATGACTGTAAGCATCCCAGATATGACTCTCGAACATCCCCCAAACTATAGTTTAGTAGGCATACAAACATCACTCCATAGTTGCTTTCTCTGCATGAATGTAAGCGTTCCTATATATGATTCTCGTCCTTCTTCCAAACTAGAGTTTAGTATGCCTACAAACCACAACCCCATCGTTGATTTCTCTGAGTGAATGTACGCAGTCCCCAAAATGACTCTCCCCCTTCTTCCAAAGTAGAGTTTTGCAGGCCTACAAACCATCCCCCGAAAGTTGGTTTCTATAAATGACGGTACGCTTTCCTATATATTACTCTTTAACTTCTTGCAAACTAGAGATTAGCATGGCTACAAAAAATCCACCCCATAATTGCTTTCTCTGCATGAATGTAAGTGTTCCCATATATCATTCTCCTACTTCTTCCAAACTAGAGTTTAGTATGCCTACAAACCACCACATCATCGTTGCTTTCTCTGAGTGAATGTAAGCCTTCCCATATATGACTCTCACTCTGAAACCAAAATAGAGTTTAGCACGCCTACATTCCACACCCAGAGATTTGCTTTCTCTAAGTGACTCTAAGCTTTCTTATATGTGATTCTCAAACTTCATCCAAACTAGAGTTTAGCATGCCTAGAAAACACCACCCCACAGTTGCTTTCTCTGCATGAATGTAAGCGTTTGTATATATGACTCTGGTACTTCTTTCAAAATACAATTTAGCAGACCGAAAATTGAACCGCCGAGAGTTGCTTTCTCTAAGTGACTGTCTGCTTTCGAACTTCTTCCAAATTATATTTTAGCATGCCTACAAAACACCACCCCATAGTTACTTTCTCTGCATCAATATAAGCGTTCATATATATGCCTCTCTCACTTCATCTAAATTAGAGTTTAGCAGGCCTACAAACCACACCCCGTGAGTTGCTTTCTCTAGGTGACTGTAAACTTTCCTATATAAGAATCTCCAACTTCTTTCAAACTACACCATGCCAACAAAACACCACACCGTGGTTGCTTTCTCTGAGTGAACATAAGCGTTCCCATATATGACTCACACTCTGTTTCCAAAATAGAATTTAGCAGATCTACAAACCAGCCCAAGATGGTTCCTTTCTCTAAGTGACTGTAATTTTCCCCAGATATGACTCTCGCACTTCCTCCAAACTACAGATTAACATGCATACCTGCGCCACCCCACAGTTGCTTTCTCTGCGTGAATGTAACCGTTCATATATATGACTCTCCTACTTCTTCCCAACGACAGTTATTATGCCTTCAAACCATCACGATAATGTTTCTTTCTCTGAGTGAATGAATGCAAGCGTTCTCACATTTCATCCAAATTAGAGTTTAGCAGGCCTACCAATAAACTTCCGAGAGTTGTTTTCTCTGTGTCACTGTAATCTTTCCTATATAAGACGTTCGAACTTCTTCCAAACCACAGTTTAGCATGCCAACAAAATACGACCCCAGAGTGGCTTTCTCTGCCTGAATGTAAGCGTTCATATATATGACTCTCGTACTTCCTCCAAAATACAGTTTAGAATGCCTACAAACCACCACCCAAACGTTGCGTTCTCTGAATGAATGAAAGCATTCCCATGTTTGACTCTCACAATTGATGCAAAGTAGAGTTTAGCAGGCCAAGAAAGGATCTCCCGAGAGTTGCTTTCTCTAGGTGACTGTAAGCTTTCCTAAATAAGACTCTCCAACTTCTTCCAAACTACAGGTTAACATGCCCACAAAACATCACCCCATAGTTTTTTCTTTGCATGAATGTAAGCATTAGTATATATGACTCTGGTACTTCTTTCAAAATACAATTTAGCAGACCTAAAAATCACCCACCAAGAGTTGCTTTCTCTAAGTGACTGTTCAGGTTTAGAACTTCTTCCAAACTATAGCATGCTTACAAAACACCACCCCGTAGTTGCTTTCTCTGGGTGAATGTAAGCGTTCCCAAATATCATTCTCGTACTTCTTCCAAACTATTTAGTATGCCTACAAAACCCAGCCCAATGTTGTTTCTCTGAGGGAATGTAAGCGGTCCCATGTTTGACTCTCACACTTCATCCAAATTAGAGTTTAGCATGTGTACAAACAATCTCCGAGAGTTGCTTTCCCTAGGTGATGGTAATCATTCCTGTATAAGGTTCTCCAACTTCTTCCAAACTGCAGTTTAGCATGCCTACAAAACCTGACGCTATAAGTGCTTTCTCTGCGTGAATGTAAGTGTTCCTATATAGGACTCTCGTACTTCTTCCAAACTACAGTTTAGTATGCCCTACAAACCACCACCCAAACGTTGTTTTCTCTGAGTGAATGTAAGCGTTCCCATATATGACTCTCACACTTCAACCAAAATAGAGTTTAGCAGGCCTACATTCCACACCCAGAGAGTTGTTTTCTCTACGTGACTGTAAACTTTCCTATATATGACTCTCAAACTTCGTCCAAACTAGAGTTTTGCAAGCCTACAAAACACCACCCCATAGTTGTTTTCGGTGCCGGAATGTAAGCGGCTCTACATGTGATTCTCTTGCTTCTTCCAAATTACAGGTTAGTATGCCTAGGAACCACAACCACGACGTTGCTTTCACTGAGTTCCCATATATTATTCTAACACTTCATTGAAAATAGAGTTTAGCAGGCCTACGAAACACCCCCCGAGAGTTGCTTTCTCTAAGTGACTGTAAGCTTCCCAGATATGACTCTCGAACTTCCTCCAAACTATATTTTAGTAGGCATACAAACATCACTCCATAGTTGCTTTCTCTGCGTGAAGGTAAGCGTTCCTATATACGATTCTCGTACTTCTTCCAAACTAGAGTTGACTATGCCTACAAATCACAATCCCATCGTTGATTTCTCTGAGTGAATGCACGCGGTCCCCAATATGACTCTCCCCCTTCTTCCAAACTGGAGTTTTGCAGGTGTACAAAACATCCCCCGAGAGTTGGTTTCTATGACTGTAACCTTTCCTATATATTACTCCTTAACTTCTTCCAAACTAGAGATTAGCATGGCTACAAAAACGCCACCCCATAATTGCTTTCTCTACGTGAATGTAAGCGTTCCCATATATCATTCTCCCACTTCTTCCAAACTAGAGTTTAGTATGCCTACAAACCACCACGTCGTCGTTGCTTTCTCTGAGGGAATGTAAGCCTTCCCATATATGACTCTCACTCTTAAACCAAAATAGAGTTTAGCAGGCCTACTTTCCACACCCAGAGATTTGCTTTCTCTAAGTGACTGTAAGCTTTCTTATATGTGATTCTCAAACTTCGTCCAAACTAGAGTTTAGCATGCCTATAAAACACCACCCCATAGTTACTTTCAGTGCGTCAAAATGTATGTGTTCCTATATGTGATTCTCGTGCTTCTTCCAAACTGCAGTTTAGTAAGCCTACAAACAACCCCATCGTTGCTTTCTCTGAGGGAATGTAAGCGTTCTCATATATGACTCTCACACTTCAACCAAAACAGGGTTTTGCAGGCCTACAAACCACCCGCCAAGACTTGCTTTTTCAAAGTGGCTGTTACCTTTCCTATATAGGACTCTGGAACTTCTCCCAAGCTAGACTTTAACATGTCTACCTGACACTACTCCGTAGTTGCTCTCGCTGTGTGAATGTAAGCGTTCCTATATATGAGTCTTGTACTTCTTCCTAACTAGCATCTGGCATGCCAAAATAACACTCCCCCATAGTTGCTTTCTTTGAGTCAATGTAAACATTCCTATATATGTCTCTCGCACTTCTTCCAAACTTGAGTTATGTCTACAAACCAATCCCCGACAGCTGTTTTCTCTGAACGAATTTAAGCGTTCCTATATAGGACTATGGCACTTCCTCCAAACTAGAGTTTAGCAAGCCTACACTCCACCCCCGTTCGTTGCTTTCTCTAAGTTACTGTAAGCTTTCCTATACATGGCTCTCGAAATTTTCCAAACTAGAGTTAGCATGCCTACTATACACCTACACATAATTGCTTTGTCTGAGTGAATATAAGCCTTCCTATATATGACTGTCGCACTTTTTCCAAATTAGAGTGTAGCCAGCCTGGAAAGCACCCCTTATAGTTGCTTTCATTGAGTGAATGTTAACATTCCTATGTATGACTCTCGCAACTTTTCCAATCTAAGATTTTAGCAATGCTACAAATCCCCCGCCGAGAGTTCCTATACATAACTGTCCTCTTTTTCCAAGCTAGAGTTTAGGAAGCCTAGAAACCGTCCCCCCGTAGACGTTTTATGTGAATGTAAGCGTTCCTATATATGACTCTCGCCTTCCTCCAAACTAGAGCTTAGCAAGCCTACAAACCAACTCCCTATAATTGCTTTCTCTGAATGAATGATATCGTTCCTATATAAGACTCTCGAACTTCTTCCAAACCAGAGTTTAACAAGCCAAAAAAGCACCCCCCATAGATGCTTCCTCTAACTCAAAGCTAATATTCCTATATATGATTCAGCTTCTTCATCCAAACTAGAGTAAGGCAAGCCTACAAATCACACACCAATAGTTGCTTTCTATCAGTAAATGTAAGCATCCCTATATATGACTATAGCAATTCTTCCAAACTGGAGTTTAGCAAGCCTCCAGACCCCCGGACCCCACTCCATAGTACCCTGGGCATTGGCGCCTGCCTGTCATGCAGGACATTGGGGCGGACCCTCATCTCAGACACGGCATTGGTGGATTGTAGGCTTTTTTAAGTTTTTGAATTGAAGAAGTCTGAGAATTGGAATTGGGTTTAGGGTAAGGTTAGGTGTTAGGGACTAGGATTAGGTTTAGGGGTTAGGGTTTTAGGTTAGAATTAGGGTTAGGATTACTGTTAGGGTTAGAGATTAGGATTATGTTTAGTGGTTGGGTTTAGGTTTAGGGTGAGAGGCAAGAGTAAGGGTCAGGGATTAGGGTTACTGTTAGGAGTTAGATTCAGGGCTTACTAAGGGTTTGGTTTAGAGATAGGGTTAGGGCTTACGTTTAACGGTGTGTGTTAGGGCACGGGCCCTGTCTAATGTACGGGGCACTGTGGGTGTGGAGCAAGGCTGGGTCCCCACTTCATCGTACCCTGGGTGTTGGGCTTCAACTGTCACGCAGGACAAAGGCAGAGGCTCATCTCACGCATGGTTAGGATTAAGGTTTAAGTTTAGGGTCAGGGTTGAGGGTTAGGGTGAGGGTTAACAGTTAGAGTTAGGGTAAGGGGGTTAGGGATAGGGTTAGGGTTAAGGGTTAGGAGCTTGGTTCAGGTTTAAGGTTAGCATTAGAGGGTAGGGTTTGTGTAACTGTAGATCAGTGTTGGGTTTAGATCTCTAGGCATTAGGGTAAAGGTTAGGGTTAGGGTTAAGAGTTAGGGTTATGTTTAAAGGTTAGGATTGGGATTAGGCTTAAGGGTTAAGGTTAAGGTTATGGGTTATGACTAAGGATCAAAGGTTAGGGTTATTTTTAGGCGTAGGGTTAGGGTAAGGGGTTAGAGTTAGTGTTAGTGTTGTTGGTCGGGTTAAGGTTAGGGTTGGCGTTTCAGAATTAGGGATTAGGTTTTATGTTTATAGCTAGGAGTTAGGGTTAGAATTGCGGTATAGTGCTTGTTCTCAGGGTGTCATGCATTAACGTTAAGATAAGGGGTTAAAGTTAGGGTTACGGTGAGCTTTACCTGTTAAGGTGAGCAGTAGGATCAGGGTTAGGTGTTATGTTCAGGGTGAGGGTTATTTGTTAGGGGTAGTGTTTATACTTAGCATACGGGCCCTGTCTGCACTGGGAGGTGAGCGGGGTTTAGGGGGATGGAATTGTCCCCGGGAACCCACTCTATCGTACGCTGGGTATGGGCTCCTGGGTTTCATGCAGGACACAGTGGGAGAGCCCCCTTTTACTCATGGCATGGGAGGATTGTAGGCTTTCTAAACTCTGAGAAAGCAAGAAGTCTGAGAATTAGATTTAGGGGTAGGATTATGGTAATGTTTAGGGATGAAGACTAGTGTCAGGGTGGTGTCTTGGGTTAGGGGTTGGGGTTAAAGGTTAGTGTTAGGTTTAACAGTTACAGTTAGGTTTATGGTTAAGTTTCAGGGTTAGGGTTAAGGTTTGGGTTTAGCGTTTGGCACAGGGGAAGACTTCAATGTTAGCTTTATGGTTAAAGATTAGGATTAGTGTTAGTGTGAGGGTTAATGGTAAGGGTCAAGATTAATGGTTCAGGTTGGGGTTAGGCTTCGGTTTAGGGTTAGGGGTTAGGGTTAGGCTTAGGGTTAAGGGATAGGATTAGGGTTAAGTGTTGGGCTTAGGGTTAGGGTTTAGTGTTAGGGTTATCGTTAAGGATTAGGGTTAGGGTCAGGATTAAATGTTTGGGTGCGGGTAATGGTTAGGGTCAGGGTTAAGGTTTACGGATAGGGTTAGTGTTAAGGGTTACGGGTAGGTTTAGGGTTCAGGGTTAGAGTTAGCATTAGGGCTTAAGGTTAGGATTAGGTGGTAGGTTATATTTAGGTTTAGATGTAGGCGTTAGAGTAAGGGTTAAGAGATAGGGTTAGGTTTAATGCTTAGGATTAGGGTTAGGGTTTTGGGTTAAAGTAAGTGTTAGGGGTTAGGTTTAAGGATCAAAGGTTAGGGTTATGTTTAGTTGTAGGGTTAGGGATAAGGGATAAGATTGGCGTAAGTGTTTTCCTTACTTTTATGGTTAAGGGTCACGCTTAGATTAAAGGTTAAGTTTAGTGTTAAGGGTTATGGTGAGGGTTAACGGTTACGGTAAAGGTTAAGCGTTAGTGTTAGGGATTAGCGATTAGGGTTTTTGGTAAGTGTTAGGGTTAGGAGTTAGTGTTTTATGAAGGGGTATGGTTAGAATTAGGATTGGGGTTAGTGTTAGGGTTAGGTTTAGGGGTTAGGTTTGGGGTAAAAGAATAGGATTAGGATTAAGGGTTGGGCTCAGATTTAGGGTTAAAGTTTAGTGTTCGGGTTAATGTTTAGTGTTATGGTCCAGTTTAAGTGTTAGGGTGAGGGTTAACGGTTAGGATTAGGCTTAGAGGTTGGGGATATAGTGAGGGTTCAGTGTTAAGGTTAGGTTTAGGGTTCAGGGTTAGGGTTAGCTTTAGGGGTTATGGTTAGGGTTAGGTGTTAGGTTAGTGTCAGGGTTAGGTCTAGTCGTGAGGGTAAGGTTTAGGGTTAGCTTTAAGAGCTAGGGTTAGGTTTAATGGTTAGGATTAGGATTAAGGTTAAAGGTTAGGGTAAGGCTTAGGGGTTAGGGTGAAGGGTTAAGGGTTTTTGTTAGGCATAGCGTTGGGGTTAGAAGTAAGGGTTACTGTCAGTGTTAGAGTTGTAGGCAGGGTTACGGTTAGGGTTAGCGGTTTAGAATTAGGGTTAGGGATTAGGTGTTCCAGTGATGAATAGGAGATAGGGTGAGAATTAGTGGATAGGGGTTGTTCTCAGGGAATGGGTTATGCACTAACGTTAGGATAAGAGGTTAAAGTTAGGCTCACGGTCAGTTTTACGTGTTAAGGGGAGAAATAGGAACAGGGTTGGGTGTTATGTTCAGGGTGAGGGATATCTGTTAAAGGTATTGTTTATGCTTAGCGCACGGGCCCTGTCTGCATTAGGCGGGGGAGGAGGTTCGGGGGCTGGGATTGTCACCAGGATCCCACTGTATCGTCCTCTGGGTATGGGCCCGTGGGTTTCATGCAGGACACCGTGGTAGAGCCTCCTTTCACGCATGGCATGGGAGAATTGCAGGCTTTCTAAACTCTAAGAAAGCAAGAAGTCTGAGAATTAGATTTAGGGTTAGGATTATGGTTAGGGTTAAGGATGAAGTTTAGTGTTAGGGTGAGGGCTTAGGGTTAGGGATTAGGGTTAGGGTTAAAGGTTACTCTTAGGTTTAACAGTTACAATTCGGTTTAGGGTTGAGGTTTACGGTTAGGGTTAAGATGAGGGGTTAGGGTTTGGTATAGGGTTAGGGTTAGGTACAGGGTTAGGGTTAAGTGTTAGAATTAGGGTTGAAGATTAGGATTAGGGTTAGGATTAAAGGTTAGCGTGAGAATTAACGGTTAGGGTTAAGGTTAAGAGTTAGTGTTAGGGTTTAGGTTTAGGGTTAAGGGTTAGGGTTAGTTTTAGGGTTCGAGTTATGTGTTAGGGTTTGTGTTAGAGGTTAGGGTTTGGTTTACTGTTCAGGGTTAGGGTTACGTTTAGGGGTTAGCATTAGGGTTAAGGATTAGGTTTAGGGTAAGGGTTTAGAGTTAGTGTTCGTCTTTAGGCTCGGGGCTTAGGTTCAGGGTCAGGGGTTAGAGTTGGTGATAGGGCTTGGATTTAGCGGTCAGTTTAAGGGCACAGGAGCTGTTTAATCTATGGTGAGAGGGGTCTGTTCGGAGTCACCACAAAGCACAACATCATTCCCTGGGCCCTGGGACAAGACCTACATGCAGGACTCAGGCGGAGCCTCATCTCACACATGGCATGGCTGTATTGTAGGCTTGCTTCACTCTGGGAATGGAAGTAGTGTGACAATTAGGGTTAGGGTTGGGGTTAGGGGTTGCAAGTTAGGGGTTAGGTTTTGACTCAGGGTTAGGTGGTAGGGATTAGTGGTTAGGGTTAGAGTTAGTGTTACGGGTTAAGTGTTAAGTCTGCTTTAGGGGGCCATGGTAAGTTTTAGGTTTGGAGTTAGCGTTAGGGTTAGGGTTTAGGGTTAAGGGATAGGGTTAGGGTTAAGGGTTAGGCTTAGGTTTCGGGTTCAGGTTTAGGGTTAGGGTCAGGGTTAAGGGTTAGGGTGAGGGTGAAGAGTTAGGGTTAGGGTTACGGGATTAGGGATAGGTTTAGGGTTAAGGGTCAGGTGTATGGTTCAGGTTTAAGGTTAGCATTAGGGGGTTAGCGTTAGTGTTACCTGTAGGTCAGTGTTGGGGTTAGATCTCTAGGCATTAGGGTAAAGGTTAGGGTTAGGGTTAATTGTTAGGGTTATGTTTAATGGTTAGGATTGGGATTAGGGTTAAGGGTTAGGGTTAAGGTTAGAGGTTATGACTAAGGATCAACGGTTAGTGTTATTTTTGGGCATAGGTTTAGCATAAGCGGTTAGGGTTAGCGTTAGTGTTGTTCGTAGCGTTAAGGTTAGGGTTGGCGTTTCACAATTAGGGATTAGGTGTTATGGTTATGGCTAGGAGTTAGGGTTAGAATTACGGTATAGGGCTTGTTCTAGGATGTCATGCATTTACCTTAAGATAAGGGGTTAAAGTTAGGGTTACGGTGAGCCTTACCTCTTAAGGTGAGCAGTAGGATCAGGGTTAGGTGTTATGTTCTGGGTTAGGGTTATGGGTGAGGGGTAGGGTTTATCCTTAGGGCACGGGCCCTGTATGCACTAGGAGGCGAAGTTAGGGATCTGTGATGGTCGCTGGGAACCCACTCTATCGTACGCAGTGTATGGGCCTCTGGGTTTCATGCAGGACACTGTGGCAGAGCCGGCTTTCATGCATGGCTTAGTAGGATTGTAGGCTTTCAAAACTCTGAGAAAGCAAGGAGTCTGAGAATTAGATTTTGGGTTAGGATTACGGCACGGTTTAGGAATGAAGATTAGTGTTAGGGAGAGGGCTTAGGGTTAGGGGTTAGGGTTAGGTTTAGGGTTGTTGGTAGGGTGAAGGTTAGGGTTGACGTTTTAGAATTAGGGATGAGGTATTACGGTTATGACTATGGTTTAGGATTAGAATTATAGGATAGGGCTTCTTCTCAAGGTGTTATGCATTCACGTTAAGTTAAGGGGCTAAGTTAGGGTTACGGAGAGGTTTATGTTTTAAGCTGAGCAATAGGATCAGGGCTAGGTATTATGTTCAGGGTGAGGGTTATCTGTTAGGGGTAGTGTTTATACTTAGCGTACGGGCTCTGTCTGCACTGGGCGGGGGGCGGGGGTTAGGGGGATGGGATTGTCGCCGAGAACCCACTCTATCGTACGCTGGTTATGGGCTCCTGGGTTTCATGCAGGACACAGTGGCAGAGCCCCCTTTTACTCATGGCATGGGAGGATTGTAGGCTTTCTAAACTCTGAGAAAGCAAGAAGTCTGAGAATTAGATTTAGGGGTAGGATTATGGTAATGTTTAGGGATGAAGATTAGTGTCAGGGTGGGGTCTTAGGTTAGGGGTTGGGGTTAAAAGTTAGTGTTAGGTTTAACAGTTACAGTTAGGTTTACGGTTAAGTTTCAGGGTAAGGTTAAGGTTTGGGTTTAGCGTTTGGCACAGGGGTAGGCTTCAGTGTTAGCTTTATGGTTAAAGATTAGGATTAGTGTTAGTGTGAGGGTTAATGGTAAGGGTCAAGATTAATGGTTCAGGTTGCGGTTAGGCTTAGGTTTAAGTTTAGGTGTTAGGGTTAGGCTTAGGGTTAAGGGATAGGATTAGGGTTAAGTGTTGGGCTTAGGGTTAGTGTTTAGTGTTAGGGTTATCATTAAGGATTAGGGTTAGGGTCAGGGTTAAATGTTTGGGTGCGGGTAATGGTTAGGGTCAGGGTTAAGGTTTATGGATAGGGTTAGTGTTAAGGGTTACGGGTAGGTTTAGGGTTCAGGGTTAGAATTAGCATTAGGGCTTAAGGTTAGGATTAGGTGGTAGGTTACATTTAGGGTTAGATCTAGGCGTTAGAGTAAGGATTAAGAGATAGGGTTAGGTTTAATGCTTAGGATTAGGGTTAGGTTTTGGGGTAAAAGTAAGTGTTAGGGAAAAGGTTTAAGTATCAAAGGTTAGGGTTATGTTTAGCTGTAGTGTTAAGGTTAGGAATAAGGGATAAGATTGGCATAAGGGTTTTCCTTACTGTTAGGGTTAAAGGTTACGCTTAGATTAAAGGTTAAGGTTAGGGTCAGTGTTAAGGGTTAGGGTGAGTGTTAACGGTTACGGTAAAGGTTAAGCGTTAGAGTTAGGGATTAGCGATTAGGGTATTTGGTAAGTGTTAGGGTTAGGAGTTAGTGTTTTATGAAAGGTTATGGTTAGAGTTAGGATTGGGGTTAGTGTTAGGGTTAGGGTTAGGGTAAAAGGATAGGATTAGGGTTAAGGGTTGGGCTCAGGGTTAGGGTTAAATTTTAGTATTAGGGTTAATGTTTAGTGTTATGGTCCACTGTAAGTGTTAGGGTGAGGGTTAACGGTTAGGATTAGGCTTAGAGGTTGGGGATATAGTGAGGGTTCAGTGTTAGGGTTAGGTTTAGGGTTCAGGGTTAGGGTTAGCTTTAGGGGTTACGGTTAGGTGTTAGGTTACTGTCAGGGTTGGGTCTAGTCGTGAGGGTAAGGTTTAGGGTTAGCTTTAAGAGCTAGGGTTAGGTTTAATGGTTAAGATTAGGATTAGGTTTAAGGGTTAGGGTAAGGCTTAGGGGTTAGGGTCAAGGGTTAAGGGTTTCTGTTAGGCATAGCGTTGGGATTAGAAGTAAGGGTTACTGTCAGTGTTAGGGTTGTAGGCAGGGTTCCGGTTAGGGTTAGTGGTTTAGAATTAGGGTTAGGGATTAGGTGTTACAGTTTTGACTAGGAGATAGGGTTAGAATTATGGGATAGGGGTTGTTCTCAGGGAACGGGTTATGCATTAACGTTAGGATAAGAGGTTAAAGTTAGGCTCACGGTCAGTTTTACGTGTTAAGGGGAGAAATAGGAACAGGGTTAGGTGTTATGTTCAGGGTGAGGGATATCTGTTACATGTATTGTTTATGCTTAGCGCACGGGCTATGTCTGCCTTAGGAAAGGGCGGGGGGAGGTTAGGGTGCTGGGATTGTCACCAGGATCCCACTGTATCGTACTCTGGTTATGGGCCCGTGGGTTTCATGCAGGACACAGTGGTAGAGCCTCCTTTCACGCATGGCATGGGAGGATTGCAGGCTTCCTAAACTCTAAGAAAGCAAGAAGTCTGAGAATTAGATTTAGGGTTAGGATTATGGTTAGGGTTAAGGATGAAGTTTAGTGCTAGGGTGAGGGCTTAGGGTTAGGGATTAGGGTTAGGGTTAAAGGTTACTCTTAGGTTTAATGGTTACAGTTCAGTTTAGGGTTGAGGTTTACAGTTAGGGTTAATATGAGGGGTTAGTGTTTGGTATAGGGTTAGGGTTAGGTACAGGGTTAGGGTTAAATGTTAGGTTTAGGGTTGAAGATTAGGATTAGGGTTAGGATTAAAGGTTAGTGTGAGAGTTAACGGTTAGGGTTAAGGTTAAGAGTTAGGGTTTACGGTTAGGCTTTGGGTTAGATTTAGGGTTAGAGTTATGTGCTATGGTTTGTGTTAGGGGTTAGGGTTAGGTTTATTGTTCACGGTTAGGGTTGGGTTTAGGGGTTAGCATTAGGGTTAGGGATTAGGTTTAGGGTAAGGGTCTAGAGTTAATGTTGGGCTTTAGGCTCGGGGCTTAGGTTCAGGGTCAGGGGTTAGCGTTGGTGGTAGGGCTTAGCTTTAGCGGTCAGTTTAAGGGCACAGGACCTGGTTAATCTACGGTGAGAGGGGTGCGGTCAGAGTCACCACGAAAGCACAACATCATTCCCTGGGCCCTGGGACAAGACCTACATGCAGGACTCAGGCGGAGCCTCATCTCACACATGGCATGGCTGTATTGTAGGCTTGCTTCACTCTGGGAATGGAAGTAGTGTGAGAATTAGGGTTAGGGTTGGGGTTAGGGGTTTCGAGTTAGGGGTTCGGTTTCGAGTCAGGGTTAAGTGGTAGGGATTAGTGAATAGGGTTAGAGTTAGTGTTACGAGTTATGTGTTAAGTCTGGTTAGGGGGCCAGGGTAAGGTTTAGGTTTGGAGTTAGCGTTAGGGTTAGGGTTTAGGGTTAAGGGATAGGGTTAGGGTTAAGGGTTAGGCTTAGGGTTAGGGTTCAGGTTTAGGGTTAGGGTCAGGGTTAAGGGTTAGGGTCAGGGTTAACAGTTAGGGTTAGGGGGTTAGGGATAGGTTTAGGGTTAAGGGTCAAGGCTATGGTTCAGGTTTAAGGTTAGCATTAGGGGGTTAGCGTTAGTGTTAACTGTAGGTCAGTGTTGGGTTTAGATCTCTAGGCATTAGGGTAAAGGTTAGGGTTAGGTTTAAGAGTTAGGGTTATGTTTAATGGTTAGGATTGGGATTAGCGTGAAGAGTTAGGGTTAAGGTTAGGGGTTATGACTAAGGATCAACGGTTAGGGTTATTTTTATGTGTAGGGTTAGCGTAAGGGGTTAGGGTTATTGTTAGTGTTGTTCGGAGGGTTAAGGTTAGGGTTGGCGTTTCACAATTAGGGATTAGGTGTTATGGTTATGGCTAGGAGTTAGGGTTAGAATTACGGTATAGGTCTTGTTCTCAGGGTGTCATGCATTAACGTTATGATAAGGGCTTAAAGTTAGGGTTACGGTGAGCTTTACCTGTTAAGGTGAGCAGTAGGATCAGGGTTAGGTGTTATGTTCTGGGTTAGGGTTATGGGTGAAGGGTAGGGTTTATCCTTAGGGCACGGGCCCTGTATGCACTAGGAGGCGAAGTTAGGGATCTGTGATGATCCCTGGGAACCCATTCTTTAGTACGCAGTGTATGGGCCTCTGGGTTTCATGCAGGACACTGTGGTAGAGCGGGCTTTCAAGCATGGCTTAGTAGGATTGTAGGCTTTCAAAACTCTGAGAATTAGATTTCGGGTTAGGATTACGGCACGGTTTAGGGATGAAGATTAGTGTTAGGGTGAGGGCTTAGGGTTTGGGGTTAGGGTTAGGGGTAGGGTTCATCGTTAGGGTTACGTTTAGGCAGTAGGGTTATGGGTTAGGAATAGGGTAAGGGTTTAATGTTAGTGTTGGGCGTTAGGGTCAGGGCTTAAGTTTAGGGTTAGGGGTTAGTGTTAGAGTTAGTGTTAGGGCTTAGATTTAGAGGTTATTTTAAGGGCACAGGACCTGTGTAATCTATGGTGAGAAGTGTGCGGAATGGGTCATCGCCACACCACACCATCGTACCCTAGGCCTTGGGCCCAGACCTACATGTAGGTCTCAGGCAGAGCCTCTTCTCACGCATGGCATGGTTTTATTGTAGGCTTGGCTAACTCTGAGAATGGAGGAAGTGTGAGAATTATGGTTATGATTAGGGTTAGGTGTTTGGGGTTAGGGGTTAGTGTTCGAGTGAGGGTTAGGGGTTAGGGATTAGGGGTTAGGGTTAATGTTAGCATTAGGGGTTAACGGTTAGGGTTGGGTTAGGGACTAGGGTTAGATTTAGGGTTGGGGTAGGGTTAGGGTTAGGGGTTAGGGTTAGGGTTAAGGGATAGGATTAGGGTTAAGGGTTAAGGCTTAGGGTTAGCATTAAGGGATGGGTTAGGGTTAAGGGTTAGGGTTATGGTCCGAGTTAAGGGTTAGGATGAGGGTTAACAGTTAGGGTTATAAGTTAGGGATAGTGTTAGGATTAAGGTCTAGGGTTAGGGTTAGAGGTAGTTTTACTGCTAAGATTAGGTCTAGGCATTAAGGTAAGGGTTAGTGTTAGGGTTAGGTTTAATTGTTAGGATTAGGATCAGAATTAAGGGTTAGGCTTAGGGTTAGGGGATAGGGTTAGGGTTTAGGTAAACTTTTAAGGTTATGTTTAGGGATAAGGTTAGGGTTAGCGTTTAAGGTTAGGGTTAGTATTAGGGTTGTTTGTAGGGTTAAGGTAATGTTTAGTTGTTAGAATTAGGGTTAGGGATTAGGGGTTACTGTTATGGCTAGGAGTTTGGGTTAGTATTAAGTGATAGGGGTTGTTCTTAGCATAAGTGTTATGCATTAACGTTAGAATAAGTGGTTAAAGTTAGGTTTACGGTGAGGTTTATGTGTTAAGGTGAGCAATAGGATCAGGGTTAGAATTATGAGTGAGGGGTAGGGTTTTGCTTAGGGTATGGGCCCTGTCTGCCCTAGGAGTGGGATTGAGGGGGATGCGATTGTCACCAGAAACCCACTCTATCGTATGCAGGGTATGGGCCCATGGGTTTCTTGTAGGACACTCTGGCAGAGCCTGATTTCACGCATGGTAAAGGAGGATTGTAAGCTTTCCAATCCCTAAGAAAGTAAGAAGTCTGAGAATTAGATTTAGGGTTAGGATTATCGTTATGGTTAGGGATGAAGTTTAATCTTAGGGTGAGGGCTTCGGGTAAGGGGATAGGGTTAGTTTTAGGGTTAAAAGTTACTGTTAGGTTTAACAGTTACAGTTAGACTTAGGGTTTAGGTTTAGGGTTAGGGTTAAGCTTAGGGGTTACGGTTTGGTACAGGGTTAGGGTTAAGTGTTAGGGTTAGGGTTAAAGATCATGACTAGGGTTAGAGTTAAGGGTTAGTTTGAGTGTTAACAGTTAGGGTTAAGGATAACTTTTCGGGTTAGGGGTTAGGATTAGTGTTCGGGCTGAGATTTAGCGGTTAGTTTAAGGGCACAGGACCTGTTTAATCTATGGTGAGAGTGGTGCACAGGGTCGCTGTGACACGACACCACCATACGCTGGGCCTTGGGCCAAGACCTACATACAGGGCTCAGGTGGAGCCTCTTCTCACGCATGACATGGCTGTATTGTAGGCTTGGTTAACTCTGAGAATGGAAGAAGTGTGAGAAATCGGGTTAGGGCTGGCTGTAGGTGTTTTTAACCCCTAACCCTAACACTAACCCCAAGGTTAAATCTAACCGTAACCCTTACGCCAACCCTAACCCTAACCCTAACCCCTCTCACTGTAGAATAAACAGGTCCTGTGCCCTTAAACTAACCGCTAAATCTAAGCCCTAACATCAACCCTAACCTCTGACCCTAAACCTAAGCCCTGAGCCTAAAGCCCAACACTAACTCTAAACTCTTACCCTAAAGCTAATCCCTAACCCTAATGCTAACCCCTAAACATAACCCTAACTGTGAACCCTAAACCTAACCCTAACCTCGAGCGCTAACCATAGCACTTAACTCTAACCCTAAACCTAACATGAACCCTTAATCCTAACACTAACCCTAACCCTAACTCTTAACTTTAACCCTGACTGTTAACCCTCACACTAACCTTTAAACCTAAACTTAATCGTAATCTTTAACCCTAAACCTAATATTTAACCCTAATCCTGTACCAAACCCTAAACCCTAACCTTAAACCTAACCGTAAACCTTAACCCTGAACCTAACTGTAACGGTTAAAACTAAGAGTAACCTGTAACGCTACCCGTAACCCCTAACTCTAAGCCTTCACCCTAACACTAACCTTGATCCTTAACCCGAACCCTAACCCTAACCCTAAATCTAATTCTCAGTCTTCTTGCTTTCTTAGAGTTTAGAAAGCCTACAATCCTCCCATGCCATGCGTGAAAGGAGGCTCTTCCACTGTGTCCTGAATGAACCGCTGGGGCCCATAACCAGAGTACGATAGAGTGGGTTCCTGGTGACAATCCCAGCCCCCTAACTCCCGCCCCCCACCTAATGCAGACAAGGCCGGTGTCCTAAGCATAAACTCTACACCTCACCCAAAACTCTAACCCTGAAAATAACGTTTAACCCTGATTCTATTGCTCACCTTAGAATGTAAACCTCACTGTAACCTGAACTTTAACCTCTTATCCTAACGTTAATGCATAACACTTACCCTGAGAATAACCCCTATCCCATAATTCTAACCCTATCTCCTAGTCATAACTGTAACAACTAATCCCTAACCCTAATTCTAAACCACTAACACTAACTGTTACCCTACGTAGTTACTGTTACGGTAACCTACTGTTACCCTAACACTGAACCTAACCCTTACTCCTAACGCCAAAGCTATGGCTAAAAATAATGCTAACCCTTGACCTTTACCCTAACTCCTAACCCTAATCCTAATCCTAACCACTAAACCCAAACTTAGCTCTTAACCCTAACCCTAAACCTTACCCTGACGCCTAGACCTAACACTAACACTAAACTAACACCTAACCCTAATCATAACCCCTAAAGCTAATCCTAACCCTGAACCCTAAACCTAACCCTAACACTTAATACTAACTATATCCCTAACCCCTAACCCTAACCCTAACCGTTAACCCTCACCCTAACCCTTAAACTGGACCCTAACACTAAATCTTAACCCTAACACTAAATTTTAACCCTAAACCTACGCCCAACCCTTACCCATAATCCTATCCCTTAACCCTAAACCTAACCCCTAACCCTAAACCTAACACTAACCCCAATCCTAATTCTAACCATAGCCCTTAATACATCACTACGCCTAACCCCTAAACCTAACCCCTAATGCTAACCCTAACACTGAACCCTAAACCTAAGCCTATCCCTAACCCTTAAACATAACTCTATCCCTAACCAATAATCCTAAGCCTAATCTTTAACCCTCACCCTAGAGCTTAACTCGAACCGTAACCCTAAGCCTAAACCCCAACCCTAACACTTAACACAAACCCTAAGCCTTAACACTTAACCCCAATCCTATCCTTTAACCCTAACACTAACCCTGATGCCTAATCCTAACCCTAACACTAACCCCAACCATAAATCTAACCCTAGCCCCTAACGCAAAACTAACCCCTAACCCCTAACCCCTAACCCTAACACTAACCCTAAATCCTAGTCCCTAACCACTAAACCTCACTTGAACCCTAACCCCTAACACCAAACCCTTAACCCTAACCATAACCCTATTTCTCACACTACTTCCATTCTCAGAGTTAACCAAGCTTAAAATACAACCATGCAATGCGTGAGTAGAGTTTCTGCATGAGTCCTGCAAGTAGGTCTGGGCCAAAGGCCCAGGATCCGATGGTGTGGTGTCGCATGGAAACATTCTGCACCCTTCTCACCATAGATTACACAGGTCCTGTACCCTTAAACTAACCGCTAAATCAAAGCCCAAACACTGACCCTAACCCCTAACCCTAAACCTAAGCCCTGACCCTAATGCCCAACACTAACACTAAACGCTTACCCTAAACCTAACCCCTAAATGTAACCTTAACCATGAACCCTAAACCTAACCCAAAACCCTAACCCTAACCATAACACTTAACTCTAACCCTAAACCTAACATGAGCACTTAACCCTAACCCTAACCCATAACCCTAACACTTAACCTTAACCCTAACCGTTAACCCTCACACTAAACCTTAACCCTAACCGTAATCCTAATTTTTAACCCTAAACCTAGCACTTAACCCTTACCCTGTACCAAAACCTAACCCCTAATCTTAACCCTAACCCTAAACCTTAAAGCTTAACCCTAAACCTAACTGTAACTGTTAAACCTAACACTAACCTTTAACCCTGACCCTAACCGAAACCCCTAACCCTAAGCCCTCACCATAACAGTAACCTATATTGCTAACCCTAACCCTAATCCTAGCCCTAAATTTAATTCTCAGACTTCTTGCTTTCTCAGAGTTTACAAAGCCTACAATCCTCCCATGCCATGTGTAGAAGGAGGCTCGGCCACTGTGTCCGGCATGAAACCAGGGGGCCCATACCCAGCATATGATAGAATGGCTTCTGGCATCTATCCCAGCCCCCTAAGCCCCCTCCTAGAGCAGGGAGGGCTCGTGATATAAGCATAAACACTACCCCTCACCCATAACCCTAACCCTGAACATCACAGCTCACCCTGATACTATTGCTCACCTTAACACATCAACCTCACCATAACTCTAACTTGAACCCGTTATCCTAACGTTAATGCATAAGACTTACCCTAAGAACAACCCCTATCCCTTAATTCTAACCCTAACTCCTAGCCACAATTATAACACCTAATCCCTAAGGCTAATTCAAAACTGCTAAACATTACCTTACCCCTACAAACAACCCTAACACTAACCCTAACCCTAACCGCTAACCCTAACCGTACACCTAAAAATAACCGTAACACTTGACACTGAACCCTAACCCCTAACCTTAACCCTAACCCTTAACCTTGATCCTAATCCTAACAATTAAACCTAACCCTAACTCTTAAGCCTAACACTAACACGTACCCTAACGCCTAGACCTAACCCTAAGAGTAAACGTAACCCCTAACCCTAACCCTAATCCCTAATGCTAACCCTAACACTGAACCCTAATCCTAAGCCTTAAACCTAACTCTATCCTTAAGCCATAAGCCTAGCCCTAACTGTTAACCCCACACTAACCCTTAACTCGAACTGTAACCCTAACCCTTAAAACTAAACCTAACACTTAACGCTAACCCTAAGCCTTAACGCTTAACCCTTATCCTATCCCTTAACCCTAACCCTAACCCCTAATGCTAACCATAACCCCACCATAAATCTAACCCTAGCCCCTAACCCAACCCTAACCCCTAAACCCTAACCCTATCACTAAACCCAACACCTACTCCCTAACCCCTAATCCTCACTCGAAGCTTAAGCCCTAACCCTAAGCCCTCTCCCTGACTAATCTTCATTCCTAACTCTAACCATAATCCTAACCCTAAATCTAATTCTCAGACTTCTTGCTATCTCAGAGTTTTAAAAGCCTACAATTCTCCAAAGCCATGCATGAAAGCTGGCTCTACCACAGTGTCCTGCATGAAACCCAGGAGCCCATACTCTGTGTACAATAGAGTGGGTTCCTGGGGACAATCACGGCCCCCTAACTCCCCCTGCTAGTGCTGACAGGGCCTATGCCCTAAGCAAAAACCCTGCACCTCACCCATAACCCTAACCCTGAACATAACACCTAACCCTGATGTTATTGTTCACCTTAACACGTAAACCTCACTGTAACCCTAACTTTAACCCCCTATCCTAATGTTATTGAATAACACTTACCCTAAGAACAAACCCTATCCCTTAATTCTAAGCCTAACTCCTAGCATAACCGTAACACCTAATCCCTAACCTTAATTCTCAACTGTTAAACTTTACCTTCACCCTACAAACAACCCTAACACTAACCCTAACTCTAACCGCTAACCCTAACCCTAACCATTACACTGATCATAATCCTAACAATTAAACCTAACCCTAATTCTTAACCCTAACACGAACCATTACCATAATGCCTAGACCTAACCCTAACTGTAACCCTAACCCCTAACCCTAACCCTAACCCTAACCGCTAATGCTAACCCTAACCCCGAACCCTAAACCTAACCCTAACCCTATCCCTTAAACCTATTACTATCCCTAAACCATTACCCTAATCGCAACTGTTAACCCTCACTCTCACCCTTAACTTGGACCGAAACCCTAACCCTTAACCCTAACCTTAACCCTTACTGCTAATCTTAAGCCTTCACCCTTTACCTTAATCCTATCTCGTAAGCCTAACCCTAAGGCTGACCCCTAACCCGCCCGAACATTAACCCTAACCCTAAATCTAACGCTAGCCCCTTACAAAAACCTAACACCTAACCCCTGACACACTAATCCTAACTTCTAATTCCTAACAGCTAAACTTCACTCAAACCCTAACCTCTAACCCTAAACACATAACCCTAACCATAACCCTAATTCTCACACTTCCTCCGTTCTCAGAGTTGACCAAGCCTACAATAGAGCCATGCCACAAATGAGAAGAGGCTCTGCCTGAGTCCTGCATGTAGGTCTGGGCCCGAGGCCCAGGTACGATGGTGTGGTGTTGAGGCGACCCAGTCTGCACCCTTCCCACCATAGATTAAACAGAGCATGTGCCCTTAAACTAACCACTAAATCTAAGCCCTAACACTAAACCTAAATCCTAACCCTAAACCTCGGCCCTTATCCTAACGCCCAACAGTAACACTAAACACTCACCCTAAACTTAACCCGTAACCCGAACCCCTAAATGTAACCCTAACCATGAACCCTAAACCTAACCCTAACCTCTAGCCATAACCATAACACTTAACTCTAACCCTAAACGTTACACGAAGCCTTATTCCTAACCCTAACCCCAACCGTAACACTTAATCTTGACCCTTACCATTAACCCTCACACTAACCCTTAACCCTAACCCTAATCCTAATCTTTAACCATAAACCTAACACTGAAGCCTAACCCTGTGCCAAACGCTAAAACCAAACCTTAACCCTAACCCTGAAACTTAACCGTAAACGTAACTGTAACTATTAAAAATAACACTAACCTTTAACGCTAACCCCTAACCCTCAGAGGCCACCCTAACACTAATCTTCCTCTCTAAACATTACCATAATCCTACCCCTAAATCTAATTCTCAGACTTCTTGCTTTCTCAGAGTTAAGAAAGCCTACAATCCTCCCATGCCATGAGTAAAAGGGGGCTCTTCCACTGTGTCCTGCATGAAACCCAGGAGTCCATACCCAGCGTATGATAGAGTGCGTTCCCGGGGACAATCCCATCCCTCTAACCCCCGCCCCCCACCCAGTGCAGACAGGGACCGTACGCTAAGTATAAACACTATCCCTAACAGATAACCCTCACCCTCAATATAAAACCTGACCCTGAACCTATTGCTCACCTTAAAACATAAACCTCTCCGAAACCCTAACTTATTCCCTTATCTTAACATTAATGTATAACACCCTGAGAAGAAGCCCTATCCCATAATTCTAAATCTAATCCCCAGCCATAACCCTAACACCTCATCCCTAATTCTAAAATGCCAACCCTACCTTCACCCTACCAACAACCCTAACCCTAACCCTAAACCCTTACCCTAACCCTACGCCGAAAAATAACCCTAACCATTGATCCTTAGTCATAACCCCTAAACCTTAACCCTAACCCTTCACGCTAATCCCAATCCTAACCATTAAACATAACCCTACTTAACCCTACCGCTAACCTCTACCCTAATGCCTAGATATCTAACCCCAACACTGACCTACAGTTAACACTAATCCTAACCCCGAATCCTAACCTTAAAGCTGAACCATAAACCTAACCCTTAACCCTAACCCTATCCCTAACCCCCTAACACTAACCCTAACTGTTAAGCCTCACCCTAACATTAACCCTGACTCTAACCCTATCCCTTAACCCTAACCCCTAACCCTAACGCTAACCACAACCCTAAACCTAACCCTGGCCCCCTAACCCAGACTTAACACCTTACCCCTAACACTAACTCTAACCCTAACCAATAATCCCTAGCACCTGACCCTGACTCGAAACCTAACCCCTAACTCGAAACCCCTAAACCCAAACCTAACCCTAATTCTCACACTACTTCCATTCCCAGAGTGAAGCAAGCCTAAAATACAGCCATGCCATGTGTGAGATGAGGCTCCGCCTGAGTCCTGCATGTAGGTTTTGTCCCAAGGCCCAGGGAATGATGTTGTGCTTTCGTGGTGACTCAGACCACACCCCTGTCACCGTAGATTAACCAGGTCCAGTGCCCTTAAACTGACCGCTAAATCTAAGCCCTACCACCAACCCTAACCCCTGACCCTGAACCTAAGCCCCGAGCCTAAAGCCCAACACTAACTCCAAACACTTACCCTAAATCTAATCCCTATCCCTAATGCTAAACCCTAAACGTAACCCTATCCGTGAACAGTAAACCTAACCCTAACCTCTAACACAAATCCTAACACATAACTCTAACCCTAAAACTAACCCTAACCCTTAACCCTGAACCTAAACCCTAACCCTATCCCTTAACCTTAACCTTAACCGTTAACTCTCATGCTAACCTTTAATCCTAACCCTAATCCTAATCTTCAACCCTAAACCTAACACAACCCTAACCCTGTACCAAACCCTAACCCCTCATCTTAACCCTATCCACAAACCTCAACCCTAAAATGAACGGTAACCGTTAAACCTAACAGTAACCTTAAACCGTAACCCTAATCTGTAAACCTATCCCCTCACCATAACACTACACTTCATCCTGAACCCTAACCATAATCCTAACCCTAAATCTAATTCTCAGACTTCTTGCTTTCTTAGAGTTTAGAAAGCCTGCAATCCTCCCATGCCATGTGGGAAAGGAGGCTCTACCACTGTGTCCTGCATGAAAACCACGGGCCCATACCCAGAGTCTGATACAGTGGGTTCCCAGTGACAATCCCAGCCCCCTAACCTCGCCCCAGCTTAATGTAGACAGGGCCCGTGCGCTAAGCATAAACAATACCTTTAACAGATAACCCTAACCCTGAACATAGCACCTAACCGTGTTCCTATTTCTCCCCTTAACACGTAAACCTCACCGTGAGCCTAACTTTAACCTCTTATCCTAACGTTAATGCATAACCCATTTCCTGAGAACATCCCCTATCCAATAATTCTAACCCTATCTCCTAGTCATAACTGTAACACCTAATCCCTAACCCTAATTCTCAACCGCTAAGCCTAACCGTAACGCTGCCTACAACCCTAACACTGACAGGAACCTTTACTTCTAACCCCAACGCTATGCCTAACAAAAGCCCTAACCCTTCACCGTCACCCTAATCCCTACGCATTACCCTAACCCTTAACCATAATCCTAATCCTAACCATTAAACCTAACCCTAGCTCTTAAAGCTAACCCTAAACCTTACCCTCACGACTAGACCTAACCCTGACACTAACCTAACAGCTAACACTAACCATAACCCCTAAAGCTAACCCTAACCCTGAACCCTAAACCTAACCCTAACACTGATCCTTCACTATATCCCTAACCCCTAAGCCTAATCCTAACTGTTAACCCTCACCCTAACACTTAAACTGGACCATAAAACTAAACATTAACCCTAACACTAAACTTTAACCCTAACCATAAGCCCAACACTTAACCCTAATCCTATCCCTTAACCCTAAGCCTAACCCTAACCCCTAACCCTAACCCTAACCCTAACCTTAACCTTTAACTCTAAGCCTAACCCTTAACCCTACAGTAAGGAAGACCCTTAATGCTAATGGGATAACTTATCCCTAACCCTAACACTACAGCTAAAAATAACCCTAACCTTGGATCCTTAAACCTAACCCCTAACACTTACTTTAACCCCAAACCCTAACCCTAATCCTAAGCATTAAACCTAAACCTATCTCTTAACCCTAACCCTAGCCCTTACCCTAACGCCTAGATCTAACCCTAAATCTAATCTACCGCCTAATCCTAACCTTAAGCCTTAATGCTAACGCTAACCCTGAACCGAAAACCTACCTGTAACCCTTAACAGTAACCCTATCCGTGAACCTTAACCCTGACCCTAACCATTACCCGCACCCAAGCATTTAACCCTGACCCTAACCCTAATCCTTAATGATAACCCTAACACTAAACCCTAACCCTAAGCCCAACACTTAACCCTAATCCTATCCCTTAACCCTAACCTTAACCGTAACCCTAATGCTAACCCCTAAACGTAACCCTAACCGTCACCAGTAAACCTAACCCTAACCTCTAACACAAACCATAGCACATAACTCTAACCCTAAAACGAACCCTAACCCTAACCCTAACCCTAAACCCTAACTCTTAACCTTAACCCTAAGCGTTAACTCTCACGCTAACCTTTAATCCTAACCCTAATCCTAATCTTCAACCCTAAACCTAACACTTAACCCTAATCCTGTACCTAACCCTAACCCCTCATCTTAACCCTAACCTTAAACCTCAACCCTAAACCAAAGTGTAACCGTTAAACCTAAGAGTAACCTTTAACCCTATCCCTAATCTCTAACCCTAAGCCCTCACCCTAACACTAAACTTCATCCTTCACCCTAACCATAATCCTAACCCTAAATCTAATTCTCAGACTTCTTGCATTCTTAGAGTTTAGAAAGCCTGCAATCCTCTCATGCCATGCGTGAAAGGAGGCTTGGAGGCTCTACCACTGTGTCCTGAATGAAACCCACGGGCCCATACCCAGAGTATGATAGAGTGGATTCCCGGGTACAATCCCAGCCCCCTAAACTCCCACCACCTGCTTAATGCAGACAGGGTCCGTGCGCTAAGCATAAACAATACTTTTAACAGATAACCCTAACCCTCAACATAACACCCAACCCGGGTCCTATTTCTCCCCTTAACACGTAAACCTCAACCTAGGCCTAACATTAACTTCTTATCCTAACGTTAATGCATAACCCATTTTCTGAGAACAACCCCTATCCCATAATTCTAACCCTATCTCCTAGTCATCACTGTGACACCTAATCGCTAACCCTAATTCTAAACCGCTAACCCTAACCGTAACCCTAACTTCAACCCTAACACTGACAGTAACCCTTACTTCTAACCCAAACGCTATGCCTAACAAAAACCCTAACCCTTGACCCTAACCCTTTACCCTAACCCCTAAGACTTACCCTAACCCTTAACCCTAATCCTAATCCTAACCATTAAACCTAACCCAAGCTCTTAAAGCTAACCCTAAACCTTACGCTCACGACTAGACCTAACCCTGACACTAACCTAACACCTAACCCTAACCAGAACCCCTAAAGCTAACCCTGAACCCTATCCCTAACCCTAGCAGTAAACTTTAACCCTAAACCTAAGCCCAACCCGTAACCCTAATCCTATCCTTTTACCCTAAAACTAACCCCTAAACTTAACCCCTATACCTCACCCTAACTCTAACCCCAATCCTAATTCTAACCATACCCCTTCATAAAACACTAACTCCTAACCGCTAACCCTAACACTAACCAAAAACCCGAATCACTAATCTCTAACCCTAACGCTTAACCTTTACCCTAACCGTTAACCCTCACCCTAAATCTTAACACTGACCCTAACCTGAAACTTTAACTCTAAGTCTAACCCTTAACCCTACAGTAAGGAATACCCTTAAGGCTAATGGGATCCCTTATCCCTAACCCTAACACTACAGCTAAAAATAACCCTAACCTTTGATCCTTAAACCTAACCCCTAACACTTACTTTAACCCCAAACCCTAACCCTAATCCTAAGCATTTTACCTAACCCTATCTCTTAACCCTAACGCTAGCCCTTACCCTAACGCCTAGATCTAACCCTAAATCTAACCTACCGCCTAATCCTAAGCTTAAGCCCTAATGCTAACTCTAACCCTGAACCCTAAACCTACCCGTAACCCTTAACACTAACCCTATCCGTGAACCTTAACCCTGACCCTAACCATTACCCGCACCCAAGCATTTAACCCTGACCCTACCCCTAATCCTTAATGATAACCCTAACACTAAACCCTAACCCTAAACCCAACAGTTAACCCTAATCCTATCCCTTAACCCTAACCCTAACGCTAACCCTAATGCTAAACCCTAAACGTAACCCTCAACGTGACCAGTAAACCTAACCCTAACCTCTAACACAAACTATAGCACATAACTCTAACCCTAAAACGAACCCTAACCCTAACCCTAACCCTAAACCCTAACACTTAACCTTAACCCTAAGCGTTAACTCTCACGCTAAACTTTAATCCTAACCCTAATCGTAATCTTCAACCCTAAACCTAACACTTAACCCTAACCCTGTACCAAACCCTAACCCCTCATCTTAACCCTAACCGTAAACCTCAACCCTAAACCAAAGTGTAACCGTTAAACCTAAGAGTAACCTTTAACCCTAACCCTAATCCCTAACCCTAAGCCCTCACCCTAACACTAAACTTCATCCTTAACCCTAACCATAATCCTACCCCTGAATCTAATTCTCAGACTTCTTGCTTTCTTACAGTTTAGAAAGCCTGCAATCCTCCCATGCCATGCGTGAAAGGAGGCTCTACCACTGTGTCCTGCATGAAACCCACGGGCCCATACCCAGAGTATGATAGAGTGGGTTCCCGGGTACAATCCCAGCCCCCTAAACTCCCCCCGCCCGCCTAATGCAGACAGGGCCCGTGCGCTAAGCATAAACAATACCTTTAACAGATAACCCTAACCCTGAACATAACACCCAACCCTGTTCCTATTTCTCCGCTTTACACGTAAACCTCACCGTGCGCCTAACTTTAACCTCTTATCCTAACGTTAATGCATAACCCATTTCCTGAGAACAACCCCTATCCCATAATTCTAACCCTATCTCCTAGTCATCACTGTGACACCTAATCCCTAACCCTAATTCTAAACCGCTAACCCTAACCATAACCCTAAATACAACCCTAACACTGACAGTAACTCTTACTTCTAAACCCAACGCTATGCCTAACATAAACCCTAACCCTTGACCCTAACCCTTCACCCTAACCCCTAAGCCTTACCCTAACCCTTAAACCTAATCCTAATCCTAACCATTAAACCTAACCCTAGCTCTTAAAGCTAACCCTAAACCTTACCCTCACGACTAGACCTAACCCTGACACTAACCTATCACCTAACCCTAACCAGAACCCTAAAGATAACCCTCAACCCTATCCCTAACCCTAGCAGTAAACTTTAACCCTAAACCTAAGTCCAACCCATAACCCTAATCCTATCCTTTTACCCTAAAACTAACCCCTAAATCTAACCCCTAAACCTAACCCCTATACCTCACCCTAACTCTAACCCCAATCCTAATTCTAACCATACCCCTTCATAAAACACTAACTCCTAACCGCTAACCATAACACTAACCAAGAACCCTAATCACTAATCCCTAACCCTAACGCTTAACCTTTACCCTAACCGTTAACCCTCACCCTAAATCTTAACACTGACCCTAACCTTAACCTTTAACTCTAAGCCTAACCCTTAACCGTACAGTAAGGAAGACCCTTAATGCTAATGGGATCCCTTATCCCTAACCCTAACACTACAGCTAAAAATAACCCTAACCTTGGATCCTTAAACCTAACCCCTAACACTTACCTTAACCCCAAACCCTAACCCTAATCCTAAGCATTAAACCTAACCCTATCTCTTAACCCTAACGCTAGTCCTTACCCTAACGCCTAGATCTAACCCTAAATCTAACCTACTGCCTAATCCTAAACTTAAGCCCTAATGCTAACTCTAACCCTGAACCCTACATGTATCCGTAACCCTTAACACTAACACTATCCGTGAACCTTAATCCTGACCCTAACCATTACCCGCACCCAAGCATTTAACCCTGACCCTACCCCTAATCCTTAATGATAACCCTAACTCTAAACCCTAACCCTAAGCCCAACAATTAACCCTAATCCTATCCCTTAACCCTAACCCTAATGCTATCCCCTAAACGTAACCCTCACCGTGACCAGTAAACCTAACCCTAACCTCTAACACAAACCATAGCACATAACTCTAACCCTAAAACTAACCCTAACCCTAACCCAAACGCTAAACCCTAACTCTTAACCTTAACCCTAAGCGTTAACTCTCACGCTAACCTTTAATCCTAACCCTAATCCTAATCTTCAACCCTAAACCTAACACTTAACCCTAACCCTGTACCTAAACCTAACCCCTCATCTTAACCCTAACCGTAAACCTCAACCCTAAAAAAAGTGTAACCGTTAAACTTAAGAGTAACCTTTAACCCTAACCCTAATCCCTAAACCTAAGCCCTCACCCTAACACTAAACTTCATCCTTAACACTAACCATAATCCCACCCCTAAATCTAATTCTCAGACTTCTTGCTTTCTTAGAGTTTAGAAAGCCTGCAATCCTCCCATGCCATGCGTGAAAGGAGGCTCTACCACTGTGTCCTGCATGAAACCCACGGGCCCATACCCAGAGTATGATAGAGTGGGTTCCCGGGTACAATCCCAGCCCCCTAAACTCCCCCCGCCCGCCTAATGCAGACAGGGCCCATGCGCTAAGCATAAACAATACCTTTAACAGATAACCCTAACCCTGAACATAACACCCAACCCTGTTCCTATTTCTCCCCTTAACACGTAAAACTCACCGTGCGCCTAACTTTAACCTCTT